>NW_015622821.1:766830-952033 GCF_000835515.1 Exophiala oligosperma
CCCAATCTCGGATGGAGATTCATTATACATTATCGAGACACCGCGCGGCCAGATCAGGTCTCGGAAAGTCATACATTGTACCAATGGATACGCCGGTCACCTGATTCCAAAGCTCAGAGGCAGCTTGTATCCGTTGCGCGGGACAATGTCTGTTCAGAAACCGAGTGCGTCGTTTCCTCGTCTTGGGGATCAAGTTTCGTGGGCCCATGGCGGACAACGAAATCTCGACCCCCGAACTGGTATAATGGATGCGAGTCTGTATTATGCACAGCAGAATGCAGTGACGGGAGAAGTTTGGATCGGCGGAGACGTTCAACCACTCAGCCAGCTCCTGACCAGCGATGATTCCTGCGTTGGGGAATTAGCTGCCAGAAACCTCAGCACCATCCTTCCTAGGATATTTGACGACGATGGCTCCCCGGAACCATTAAAGGTGTGGTCCGGCATCATGGCCTTCACTGCCGATGGCCTACCAATAGTTGGGAAGCTCCTCTCCTCGTTGACGGAGCGTTCAGGAGACGGAGAATGGATCTCTGCTGGGTATAATGGCCACGGGATGGACAAAGGCTGGTTGTGTGGCGAGGCCGTGGCGAGGATGGTGTTGGAGGAAGAGACTCCTGAGCTTCCGGGTTGTTATCTCTTGAGTGCGGAGAGACTCAAAAGCTTGACGGTAGACAACGCTGTAGATAGACTTCTCAACGTGATCGAGAAGTGATATAGCAATTCCAGGGAACACACGTAGCGACTTTGAAGTGTTAATAGTTTCGATATCAAAATTGCCAGATCCGGTATGCCCCTCACCGGGAAGATATTTCTCCGAACCTTGGAAACTGATCTAATACGTTGCGTGAACTGCCGAGTCGTGTGCAACCCCCGTTCCCCAGAAACGCTGATAACCATCGGTCGTCCGCTAACTCGCAGCCAAGTAAACGATTCGACTCCTGACCGTTCCATAATCATCGAAACGCTATGGACGGCTGCCCTCCGCAGCAGCGGGCATGCGATCGCTGCCACAACATCAAGGAACGCTGCCGATGGGTTCATGGCTATCCCAAATGCGATCGCTGCTTTCGTCTCAACCACATTTGCCAGAAGAACCGCCCTACGAGAAAACGCGGCCGGAGGCCTTTTTCATCACCTGACGACTCTCCCGTTGGGGGGAATGACTTCAGGCAGGACGGGTTACATCGAGACAGGATTCGAGTCCCGGGCCGACACTACCAGCCTCCCTCCCTGGACTCGAAGGATACGGGTTACACCTGCCCAGAAGAGAGCTCCGGTGGCGAAGCATCAATCACCTCTCGCCCCGGAAACGGCTTGATGAAGTATAATATCAAGATGTCGACAGCTGAGACCGAGCAGATTCGGCAAATCCTCTTCTCTGACTGTCTGCTCGAAAACTTTATCCTGGGCCCGAGTTTCTGCGAGAGCATGCGCCAATACCTCATCCCGCGTCTCTTTCTCTCCAAGACTGTGCTCCAGGACGGGTTCCTCGCTGGCGCTTTGTCATGGACAGGCACAGAGGAAGGTTGCCTCGAGCCTGATCTGGTCGACGCTTCGTTTCGTCACGCCTCGTCCGCCCTGGCATCGCTGGGCTCCCTCAAAGTCACCGACTTTGAAACAATGTCAGATTGTCTTATGCTGGGCGTATCTCTGATAAATTTTGCACTGAAACATCGTGTGAAGGATGTTCATACCATCTGCTGCCAGACCCTGGTACTCATGAAGCCGTTTTACGATGTACACCTATCGGGAGCATCGGATCCCTTGGGTCTCTTGACATGTATGACTTTGTGGGACATTAGCGGATCTGTATTGCAGTCCAAGATCCCAACGCTACGGTTTTGCGTGCCGCAAACATCTACTGACCAGCACGTTGATCGTTATTTGGGCATTTGCGTGTCCCTGATCCCCCTTCTGCAAGACATTTGCGAAATCAGCGCGGCACTGCTCTGTGTCGACGCTGATGACGCTCAAGGAATTTTTCAAACGTGGCATGAGCTCGAAGACAAGGTTCAACAGTGGCGTCCAGCAACGTCACAGGACCTGCACCGCCTATTCAATGCCATCGAGGTTTCCCACATGCTGTGCCAGGCTCAAGTCTGGCAACAGGCTGCGCTGCTTATCCTTCATCGTTTGCGACATCCATATGGCACCAATGACGAACCAGCGCGGGTCCTTTCCAAGGCCATTCTCACAAACCTAGATATGATACATCTTTGCACGAGAAAAGCTGTCAAGCACGTCGAACTGGCCTTTCTCGTGGCCTGTCTCGAGGTTGAAGCCAGGCAACGTCGCCAATGGCTTCAAAAAGTGCGGGTTTTGGTCGGCTACTCGGCCCAGTTTCAAAAGGACATGCAAGACACCATCACTTCAATCTGGAGAGCTCAAGATCGTTGCAAAACAATGTCTTGGGGAAGTTTAAGTATATTCAGCTCAGGGTTCTTGAGAAGTCCGACAGTACAGATATAGTCGATGAACCCATGATTCAATCAGCACAGTCAAGGTCTCTGGGCCATAGACTTTGATTTGCTTCAACCACCCATCCAAATTCTGGCAGCAGGGCCGATGTACTAGTGCAGAACATAGTGACGATACCTGTCAGCAGTAAATCGTCGTGCGTCCTTACCCCAGAAAATCAGAAAGACAGGAATTGTCCCCAAGACAAGCGAGAGGACCACACAAAGAATAAACATGTTCTGGAGGCCCATCCCTTTGATCCACGGGACCAAGGAGAAAAGCACGACGACCGAGAACACGTTCCTGACGAATACCACCCCTACAAACCCGTCTCCAACAGCCTACCATTGATGTGTTAGAATAGACAAGGTGCTTCTTTTCTGAAATCAAGGGAGTAAAGTCTTACATCTTTATATGAGTCGATGGCATATGAGATTGCCACGTCGCCGCAGACCATGAATCCTGCGCCATTGATCGCCAATCCTACAGCAACAACCGGCCACGGAGCATTCTGGTGTGGTTGTTAGCATCCCACGTTCGCTAATGCCTGCTCGGCAGACCTTTCAGTGTGGAAGTACAAGACTTACATGGCAAAGGCCGAAGCCAAACATTGCAATTCCGCCGGTCGTCAGCAGTGCGCCTGGAATAGCAGGGTACAACCGCATTTCCGGCTCATAAAGTCCATTGTTGCGCCGGGCCAAGTGCAAAATGATCCAGTCATTCAGAGGAGTAATGGCCATGCCCACGACCGAACCGATGAATGGGGCCACATTGAAAAGGCCCAAAGCTGAAGCCGAGAAATTATACGGTGGGGCGGATAGATGCTGCGGTGCAAGGGTGTTCATGATCGCGAACCAGGCCAGAAGCGAGCCATAGGTGATGGCAGTATATGCCATCCCGGGAAACATAACCAAGAGGATAAACGGCCGGTAGAAGTGCTGCGAGATGGGTGCCGGAGTCTTGGTCACCAGAGCGAACCGTTCACGAAGAGGTCTTCGCGCGGGATACAAGTTAGGTACGCTTATCGAAGCCACAGGTTGCAGCCCCTCTTCGGCTGTATCTTTCTTGGGATTCGAACCGCCGCCGGTCATTGTAGCTTCGGGCTCGCAATTTCCCGGCAGGCTCCCAATGAGCGGTGTATAGGTTGTCTCCTCAAAGAAGAACAGGACAAGAAGGAAGGTGACGGAGAGGAAAATGGTGCACCACCACCACATCCAGCGCCAGCCTTGTGAGTCAATGACATAGCCTGCCGCGACAGGGCCCAGGTATGCTCCGGTAGCTTGGGTGCCGAGAAAGAGCCCGTTCACGGTGGCGTACTGATGCGTGAAGAACAGGTCCGCAATCGTGACTTGAACAATGGTCTCACTGATCGCACCGGCCAACCCCATCACCAAGTTTGACGCCATGAGCTCTCCATTGGTGGTGACTCTTGCCGACCAGATCGCACAGGCCAATTGAAGCGCGAGGCTGACCAGATAGACCGGTCGTCGTCCGTATCGGTACGTGAACGGAATGAAGAAGACGCATCCAACGGCCAAGCCGGTGTAGTTGAGGGCGATCGACGTCGTGTAAACAAATGTGGTCATGCCCACATCTTCAACATACTCGGCGTAGGCCACGAACTGAATGTCGAGGAGGACAAACGTGAAGAGGACGTAGAAGAGGGCAAGCGTAAAGTTGACTCCCTTTCGCAGTTTGGACCAGTTCAACGGCTCATTCGGGTCGTCAGACGGAGCCGGTTGCAGTATGGTCGATGATTCCCTGGTCGTAAACACTGTCACAACGTCAATTTCCGCAATTTACGCTCCGGGTTTTGGAGTCCGTTACCTTGGCTCAGAAGGACGGTGCCAGGAGGCGTGTCGACACCGTTGGTATTCGAACCTCGCACCATGGTAGATTCGACAACGCAGGAGACTGATGGAGGAGAAGCTGTACAAATCGGGGGGGTTTCACGAGAAACGTACTGCAACCACGGTGGACTCGAGTACATCCAAGATATATCCTTCGCCCGAGGACAGAATGTTTATTCATCTTGACTCCTATCACGGTCGCATCGCATCCCCTTTAGGAATGTCCTTGAGATGCGAAGTTCAACGACCTGACAGGCCATGGTGGAACAGACAGCCTCATTGTGTAGGTGCCAGTAAGAGGACTCCTAGACATGGATTATCTGCGCCAAAAGCAACTCTGGAGTAGTCTAGTCAGGACAAACAGGCCGGTCAAATTTCCGGCTTATCAGCCAATCAGACGGCGTTGGACCATGTCGCGGCACCCACCTAGTTAGTCGTTCTATCCAGATTGGGGTTTCCAAGAACAATCCCCCCTCCCCCCCGGGATACCCACCACCAAACCGCTACGAAGGTTATAATGACGTCTCCCTACTGGGTTGTCGCGAATGTTCAGGACGTGCAAGCACAAAGAAGCTGAAAGGTTACCGGGGACCCCATTTCGTGTCACAAGCTCCAACTCTTGGGCCTTGTGATAGATCATAGCAACGAACGAGCGCTCATTTAGCTTCGAGACGTCTTGGCCACTGGGGTGGACATGTCAAGGACGACAAGAAAGGGATTGACAATGTTCTTCGCGATCCTTGTGCCGGTTGCTTCGGGCATCTGAGAGGCTCGTTACCGGCCAGAACGGAAGCGAGCAGCCGCGGGACAAGAACCATCAAGGAAGTGTAGAGCTGATCGTGAAAAGAAAGACGGATGATTTGAGAGTCTACGAAGAAACAGCTCACCAGGAGGTTCCGCTCTGTTTTTGGCTGTCTGAGTGTCTCATGAAATAACTGACAAGGACAATGTTGGCGAAAGTGACCAGATAGTTACTGCGTTTTTGGCTACCCTGAAGCCAGCGGCAGCCTCGACTCTGTGTTGGCTTTCTGCTGATTATCTTACCGACAGGCTGATCACTGATCAATACGGCACCTGTATTATAAAGCTTATCACAGATATGCGATTTTGCCTGGGACTTGTAATGTCCTCCACCGAGGTAGGAAGAGCCATGTGTGCGTCAGTCCCTATCAAAGACCTCCGGTCGCATGAAACGCCAAAGGTGAAGCATAGACAAGGCCGGTGGTCTCGGTGGGAGGCCCCCCTCGGCAGGGCTAGCTCCCCGCCATCCAAAGAGGCCCAGCCGAAGTCTCACCCAATCCATCCTTGAATGCGCCGGCTTATCGTCGCGCATGTTATCCGACCGGTGGAATAATCCGGGGTATTTGCCCGGTTCCGCTTTTCTCATCGATTCTGACTGACGCATGGCTTTGCTGTCTAATCTCTTTTCTCATTGGACAATTTGAACGTCGGGGTGGTGAGTATCGATCCCGTGGAACCATGATATTCCCGCGTTTGGCTTTTGTCTATGTCTGATATCTCCGGTAGCGAGAAGTTATGAACTTCGGCCTGACCTCAGAAGGCAAGTCCATCCGTACAAAATACTTCTAAGGATAGAGGGTTAACCATATTTTTAATCGTTCTCGGACACCTACAGCTTCTATCGTGATAAAATTGTGGGTCGATGGCTCAAGTACAGTTTTCCAGAGCGTTGTTGTTTGCCCTGAATACAAGGTGGAGGCGGTCATCTACAGCAGATACTGGCCGAGAGGAAAATTCCTTTGTTCTCGTGACGGTGTTTCTTCACCGTAGAAAGCCAACGAGTCATCCATCATGATGTAGGTTCAAAGTATCGCTAAGATAAAAGCATGACTCTTTATGCTACCTTCGGCAAGTCAAAGCGAATTCTTATCATGGAATGACTTGACTCTCACTTGGACATATCCAAGGGTCTGCTTCTGTTACGAGCTCTACATATAGCTCGCCTACACCGAGCTCGACTCGATGTCCGTCAGTGCTTGACAGCCGAGACCGTTGATCACTGAGTGCCTAGCCCAGGAGATATATTTCGGGAGATTGCTCTTCAGTAAAGGGCAGGAGTTCTCGTCAGAATCACTGTCAACACTCGAAACACGGACGAACCTACTGCACCATGCACAAGTACTCGTTGAAGGCTGCGACCGTTGCAGCAGTGTCATTCCCCTTTTCGGTCGGCGCCCAGGGCCTTGGGCGCTTCCAAAAGTTCAATACCTCGGATGCGATCGTTCCTGTGTTGGAGGTACAAAAGTTTGGCCCGACGGAGGGCGGATTCTTGTTCCTCAACACGCAAACCAACACTAGCACCGTCCCTGCCATCTTCACGGATGATGGCTCGTTGGTCTGGTGTGACGATCAATTCGAGCACAGCACCAGCGTCTGGCCCATCGGGCCTCTACGGCCACAAAAGGTTCGCAATCAGACTCTCCTCTTCAATTGGGTCGGACCCGTCTACAATGAAGGACTCGGTTGGGGAACCATCCAGGTTTTTGACGATAGCTACACCAACATCTACA
Organism: Exophiala oligosperma; assembly: GCF_000835515.1. Classification (NCBI taxonomy): domain Eukaryota; kingdom Fungi; phylum Ascomycota; class Eurotiomycetes; order Chaetothyriales; family Herpotrichiellaceae; genus Exophiala; species Exophiala oligosperma. The sequence goes on from NW_015622821.1 coordinate 773,672, forward strand.
ACGTGACCTTGGAGGAGAGCTTTCAGATCTTTGATCACATCAAACATTCGTCGTACATGGATTTCCATGAGAGTGAGGTCACGGACAATCAGACAATATTAGTGACGGCGGTCAACATCACCACGGCAGACATGACGGCCGTCGGTGGCCCCGGCGATGGATATGTCATAGACAGTCAATTCTACGAGATCGAGATCCCTTCCAACAAGGTCGTTTTTCGGTGGAGCAGTGTCGAGCACGTCGACCAGATCCCGCTTAATCACAGCCTTCTTCCACTTGAGAGTCTCATCTCTGGCAACGGGACGTCGTTCGAACATCCGTGGGGCTACTTCCATATCAACTCGGTGAAAAAGTATGGGAACGACTACCTGATTTCCTCCCGGCTACTGTGCAGTCTCTTCTACATTGACGCCGGAGGCAATGTTCTCTGGACCCTTTCTGTAAGTTACCGAGAGTTCGAGCCCGGCTTTGTGTCCCTAGAAGCTGATCTACTCCCAGGGACAGAATGGTGGCGACTTCAGACTCGGCGAAAACACTCGTTTCTGCTACCAGCACGATGCCCGAATCGCTTATCAAGACGCCGACAGAATGACCATCACCCTGCATGACAATGGAGATACGGAGTACGACAACAATACCCTGACACGGGGGTTGTCGTTGGATCTCGACATGTCTACCAAGCTGGTCACGGTGAATCGGTCCTTGTCAAACCCGACCGGCCCAGTGTTTGCAGTCTCTCAAGGGAGCTATCAGGATTTATCCGACGGACATGTCCTGCTGGGCCACGGTGCTGTGCCAGTTGTCGAGGAGTATGATGCGGATGGCAACATTGCAATGCTGATCACTTTTGGTACATACTACCTGCAGCAGTCCTACCGAGCCTATCGCTACCCTTGGACGGGAAGACCTGCGACTCCCCCAAGAGTGGTCGCTTTCGAGGGCGAGGGTACGGATGTGTACATGAGTTGGAATGGCGCCACCGACCTCGCCGAATGGTCTGTGTATTGCGGCCAGCCGAATGGTGGAGGATTTTCGAAACAGGCTACTGTGCGGTGGGCTGGATTCGAAACCGCCGTCAACATCCCACAGAAATGCCAGTCAGTGCAGGCGGAAGCCGTGACTACCAGCGGGCAACGGACGAACTCTTCTATCGTCACAGTAGGCAAGTTTGGCTTGTGATATATATTGCTCAATATGATGCTGATGGCAATAAAACATCGACTACTTGATATAATTAGATTGAACGTTGTATCCTCGAGATCCATCATCTGGCTGAATCGATTGTTGAGGAACCACACTCAGCATTGCTCCACGGTGCACATCCGACATAGCAAAGCACGGTGACGGAGGTAGACAAGTCGCTTACCAGTGTGACCATGCCGAACGGCAGATGAAACCACGAGCACAACCCAGAGTCTGCAAACCCCAACCAAGCCAGCAGGTCATCGCGAGGTACCGACATGCCCAGCCCAGATTTGATTTGCCAGGTGCTCCGTAGGGGTTTTGTTCGTGTAGCCGTATTCGAAGTCTTTCGGAGCACGACAACTCCCAATCTCCTTCTCCACAGAATCGTTTCGTCGCCGAATTAGTTCATTTGGGTGCATCCGTAAGTGGGACGTAACGAACTCCCATGTCCCTCTTTTTCGTGACTTTTCCATCTTTGTCTTTATCCACCACCCAGATCCACTGGCTACCCCAGCCATCTTTGTCTTCCACGGGGATGAACATCCTACCCGGGGATTTCAACTGGTCGACCAGACTCTGGTGCAGCTCGGTCGCGGCGGCGCCGACGTGGATCGCGTCGTAGGGACCCCCCTTGGGGTAACCTTTGCGTCCGTCGCCCACGACGAGTTCGACCTTTCCCGTGTCCAGAAGCCGGCGGCCTTCCTCGGACCGCCTCATGTTTTCCCGGCTCATGTCGACCAAACCCTGGATGTGGTCTATCCCCACGACGTGGCCGTCACCCTTGCCGTCCGCGCCGCAGACCAGGTTCGCCAGGACGTGAGTGAGGTAGCCACTCCCGGAGCCGATGTCGAGGACGTTGGCCGCCCCGGACTCGGGCATGAAGGGGAGTAAGGACTCGGCCGCCGAGGCGTGCATGTGGGGTGCGCTGATGGTGGCCGAGAAGCCTATGGGTTGAGGGGAATCTTCGTACGCCGCCGACGGACTTGAAGGGCAGTAGTGAGCCCGGTCGACCGAGGACATGGATTCTCGGACGCGGGGGGAGGTGATGAGCCCGGCGTTGAAGAGGTTGGTGATGAGTTCGGCGTTGGTGCGGCCGGAGCTGCGCCACGCCATGGTTGTCGGGGAGGAGGAGGGAGGTTTGAAGAGGGAGAGGAGGAATCTCTTGACCGAAGGGCGTGGAATGATGGTGGGATACTCTTGCTGGTGAAGTGTAGAACTTGGGAATGGTTGGAAGAGTATCGCGACGAGGACGATTGATATTGAGATGATGGTGATCGCATAGAGAGTCCTAGGTCTGTGGACCATGCGGTTGCTTTTCAAGGCTCAATACACCGAGGAGAAACATGATAGAAATTCTGAGGTGGTACGACGATGTAATTGTGTGTTTTGCAAGCGACCAGATAGCATAAGCCATTTGGCATGTGGTGTGAGAAGAATCAAGATGCAGCGGCGGGGATGTCACCACACGCGAGTATTTACTTACAGTATGTCATGATGAGATCGGATAAATTGTTCCGGCGCCGCGGGGTTGAAAGGGTGCAGCCTCGCCTCCCACAGCCTCGTCGACCATGTTAGGGAAAATACGGGATATTCTCAACAATTGTTTTATTCGCAGGGTATCCTATCTGTGCTGTTTCCAAAACCCCCTATGGACCGGACCAGATCAATGAGTTGAACATTGACGTGACGTTTTCAACACTGATTCTTTATTCTTGTGCTTTTTTCGCATTCTCCGCGGCCTTCAACGCCCTATTGAATCGTGCCAGCAAATCTTCGGTATCCTCTAATCCAACACTCAATCGGACCAGATCAGCATCCACGCCTGATTCGGCGGCCCATTTCAATTCGTTGTAATGCGCAAGAATGGTGAACGGACAAGCCAGTGTAAAGTTCGTCCCCAGGCTAGGCCCCTTTTGACACTCGAGCGTGTCGAAAAAGGCAATCGCCTGCTCGTATTCCTGGAACGTGACGGAGAGCAAACCCCCGTAACCACCGTTGGGCGCTCGGCAGGCATCGTAGTTCGCCCGGGTCGGACTGAATTTCGGATAGTAGACCTGTTTGACGAATGGACACGATCGGAGCAGATCGACCAGGGCTTCCGTGTTGGAGTTGATCCTCTCGGACCGGTAGATGAAATCTCTGGAGTTCCGCTCCATGAAGACCGCGTCCTCGGCCCAGTAGTTGTCCTCGTACTCGTTCTGGAGCGTCTGCTTGAGCTCGCCGTACATCTTGCTCTGCGGGTTGAGCACGGCACTGCCGCCCATGACGTTGCTGTCGCCGCTAAACACCTTGGTCAAGCTGCTGACCACCATGTCGGCGTGGCGGAGGACGTCGATGTTGGTGAAGTTGCCCACAGTCTCGTCGATGACGACGGCAAAGTCGTACTTGTCGGCCAGTTGACGTATGCGTAGGAGATCGGGGGAGTTGAGTAGCGGGTTGCTGGGGAATTCGGAGAACAGGCCCAGGAATCGCTCGCCGGATTCCAGCCGGCGCTCGAGGTCGTCGAGACAAGCCGAGCTTCCTAGGCCGTAGAACTGGCAGCCTGGGCCCCACTTTTGTAGGATCTTGAGCGTGTCGACGTACGGAAAGCCGAAACAGATGCTCTTGCGGGGCTCACGGCCGTGGGCGGCGGCGTTCGCCAAGAGGATCCTGTGGGCGTTGAAGATGGATGACATTCCAGTCGGGTACAGGTACACGTCGTCCTCTGACAGTCCCTGCTGTCGCTTGTTGCTGTCGCTGGGTGATGCGGCGAGGGCCTGTTCCAGCTCGGAATTCTCGGTTAGGCAACCGGCAATCCTGCGTCGAATCGCAAGTTTGGCCTGTGAGGCCAGCTTGATGTTGAGGTTTCGGCCGAATCGTTCCTCTACAAATTGGGAGGAATCCTTTTCTGAGACATCAGCCGAACCATCTGAGGGTTGTGGGGCTTCTGGGGGAGGAGCGACGCTGTGAATAATGCCGTTCTGAGGCACCTTCTGATATCTCCGAGGTCCCTTCGAGTATACATCGTCCGTCTTTGGCTTTGGCTGATTGGTGACAGGCTGCAAGATCCCCTCCTTCAGTGCCTTCAGGCAAAATTCCCCCCGCCGGCTCGAGATGCCGTCCCCAGTATGCTGCCACACCTGTTTCGCCACACTGAAGTAGTCCTTGGGAAAGAAAACGCAAAACAATGAAGAGAACGTGGTCTCGTGGTTTTTGCCTTGGTTGACGGGTTCCAATTGCAGTATGTGCACGATGCCAGTTCCTAGACCTTCAACTTTGTCATAGAAGAACTTTTGACACCTCTTTGCGGTGGCGAGGGATGGAAACAACATGACTTTCTCGCCGTGTCTGCCATGAAGCTTCAAAATTTCCTTCTCCAGTTCTTGGATGATCAGATGGATGAAGAAGCGGGGATAGCCAGTTTGCATCCTCGATAAGAGCCATTCTTCGCCTTGTTCGTAGCTAACATTGGCTTTCCATGTCGGCAACGATACGCTCACTGCGTGCGCTGTATTCGGCACTGGCTGTCCAACAGCTGCAGCCATTGTGGATTGGCCTGAGATTCTGAGATGTTGAGAACTCTAGACAGAGAGACGATGTGTTTGCTCAGTGCAATTGGGACTGTTATGCAGGTGACCAAGCGCTGGGGTTTGGAGTCATCAATGAAGATTTTTCCGATATCGCAGAGACTTCCCACCCCGTTCAAATTGTCTAGTATACTTCAAAAACTTTGGGTTATTCACGCACCAGATATGTGTGTCTGTTTCAATAATAATATGTCCAATTACCCTGCAGAGGATGCTGTGATCTTTGAGATACCTTGTTTCCCATCAGAGTTTCTCATCTTTTGGTTCCGGGACCAAGATGGTCTATTAACGGCGAATTAAGTGCCGAGAAATGCGTCGAAAATGGTCTATAAATTTTCTACTCTTGGCAGCTCAAAGTTTCAAGATTCATCGTCCGCCAACTTCCAACCGCCGTACCATTGGTCTTTTCATATTGTTGGATAGCATTTAGCGGAAATTGATTAAGAGTTTACGTTATTTCAACACCCCGGAAACGAGTTCTAGGATTTGCGGTGGTGGCCGTTGTGTTGCGTTGCGATGTCTTTCGAAGCGATGCCCTCAAGACACTCGCCAAAGAGGAGAAAATTAAGCCATAGCTCAAACGGCTGTGCAGACGAAGAACGCAACGATGGCAGTGCAGCAAAGAAGAACACAATTACGAAGAAGCCCAAGAACAAAGACAATAATGTACCGGCTAGTGGAATCACCAAGTCATCGATTCTGGCTTTGCAGGTCGCAGATTTGATTGCAGAAGTAACACCAAACTATGATCGATCTTATGCGAAATGGGGCGGACTTTCCAACAGACTGCAAACTATCATCAAGCAGATCAAGACACGAGCTCCAGTCACTGCGGTTGACGCCGTAAAGACTCTACGCAAAGAGGGCGTTAGAATCCCATTCACTGAACCACGGCCTTCGAAGGACACCAAGTACAAGTTCGAGTTCACTGTACCAAAAGACATCGAGGTCGGTGGAGCACTAGCTTGGGGATTAAGCGTCAAAGGCGACAATGTGATTCAGCTTACTGCTATAATGCCGCCTGAGCTACTGCAGGAAAAGGACTATCTCAACAACCGGGCGCCTCAAAAGGCTGCTTTTTATCTGGCTTGCATTGCCGCCGGCATCAAAGAAGCTGCAGGCTCAGAATTCGAGATGTCTTTCGCGTATCTATACGGTGTAGACTATCTGCCGGTTCTGAATCTCATAGCCAAAGACAAATCCTTGTCAAAGGTCAAGTTCCATGTCAGTGTGGGGTTCCCAGAGGACTTGATGCCGACGGCAAAGACGCTTCCTACAAAGAACAACCTCAGACACGGCACAAATGAGGCGTTGGAGACCCCAACGCCATTCTACAACAGTAGCATACGATTTGCAGCGTCCACAGCAACATTCAGCGAGATGATCAGGTCCGCCAAAAGCGCTTCATTCGACGACGCATGCCGCCTTGGGCAAGTCTGGCTACAGCAACTTGGCTTTGACAGCTCAATTCAATCAGGTGGTTTTGGCTTTTTGGAATGGAGCGCGACATGCGCATTGTTTCTTCGGACGGGAGGACATCGAGGTCTCCCATTGTTTTCGAAACAGTACAGCAGTCTGCAGTTCTTCAAGGCCATGCTCCAAATCCTTGCGACTCGAGACTTCCGTGACCCAATGGTTCTCAATGACACATCTCTCGAAATACCGAGAATAGAGTCACCTGCCCTCTACGACGCAACCACGGGTGTCAACATTCTGTACAAAATGACGCCATGGTCATATCAAACTCTCCAACACCATGCCCGGATTTCTTTGGCCGCAATCAATGCGCGGAACCAGGACAACTTTGATGAGACTTTCATTCTCAACACCGTCGTTCCTGTCGTGCAGTACGATGAGATGTTCCGCATCACTCTCCCCGTAGAGGGCGTCGACACAACCTCGCAACTGCGCCAACATCTGTCCAAGATGCACAGCATTTTGGTCCGTGGTTTGGGAGACCGCGTGAGCCTCGTCAATTTTAAGTTCCTGGTAGCTACGGAGTGGCCACTGAAGCATGACCCTGCCGTTACAAACGGAAAACTCGATCTCGAAGTCCGCCTCCTCACCAATCCCGATGCTGTAACGCGACTCGTCGACCATGGACCTTCTGCCGACGAACAAGATCTGGCCGCAGAATATCGAGCATTTTGGGGCGAAAAGGCCGAACTCCGCCGCTTCAAAGACGGCTCCATCTCTGAAGCTCTCGTATGGGCACCGTCCATACCTGTCACGCACCAAATCATTGCACATCTCCTCTCTCTACACATCAAGCTTCCACCTAGCTCGATCTCTTCGGCCACGCTGAACCTCGAAGCGATATACCTGGCGGATGAATCCAACCTTGGGGCAAAGGACTCATTTCGTGTCATTAACAACGCTTTTCAAAAACTCACCTCGACACTCCACCACCTCCAAGATCTACCATTGCCAATCCGCTCTATCTCTCCGACCGACACTGCACTACGCTCGGCCAGCGTGGGCAACCCTCTTCTCCCATCTACAGCTAAACCGATTGACTTTCTCATTCAATTCGACAGTTCAACGCGCTGGCCGGATTCGCTTCCTGCCATACAGCACACCAAGATTGCTTTCCTGCTCAAGCTGAGCGAACTTCTCACTGCCCAGGACCCCAGCTTGACGACGCGTGTAGGTCTCGAGAACACTTCTTCGGCCACCACGGGGAACATGAACACCTCTTACTTGGATATCATATACCCCTCTCAAGCACCCGGGCTGAGCCCCGTCTGCTTTCGCGCAAGGATCTTGCACGATCGTGAACTGCACCTTCTTCAGACTGCTCTGGCGGACAAGAGCCTTCATGGCAGCGCCAGGGACGAGCTCTCCTCGGCGTTGGTCGTGTACAAGCGCGAATTTGTCGCGAAGAGCGCACACACGAGCGCGATACGGGCGCTTTCTGCACGCTTCGCCGCTTTCTCGGGCACGATGAGACTGCTGAAGCGCTGGGTCGCGAAGCATTTGTTGCTCGGCGACGGTCACGTGCCGGAGGAAGTACTCGAGATCGTGGCGGCCAGCGTGTTTGTGACACCGGCACCTTGGAGCGTGCCGGGGAACGCGACGACGGGGTTCCTGAGGGCCCTGAGCCGCGTCGCATGGTGGGACTGGACTTCGCGCCCGCTGCTGGTGGATCTGGGGCTGGCGCAAGATTGGGCGAAGGAGAGCATCGAGGCCGTCAAGACCAGGTACGAGGCTTGGAGGAGGTTGGACCCGGCTTTGAACAGCGTGGTCTGGTTCGTCGGAACGAACGTCGACGAGACAGGGGTCGTCTGGACACAGGGTGGGAGGCCGACAAAGGTGGTGGGGGGTCGCCTCACCGCTCTGGCCAGAGCGGCCGTGGACGTGCTCGCGAACAAAGGCACCGGCATGGGCGAGGAAGATTGGATGGGCGTGTTCGAGACGCCGCTGGGAGACTTTGATTTCTCTATTCACATCAAACCCGGAGTGGCCAAGGGGGTTCCTGAGAAGACGACGAGGCCCAAAAGCAGCAAAAAGGCACTTTTGAACGGGGGAGGCGACTTCAAGAACCTGCAGATCGCAGAGGTGTTGGACACCGAGAGTCTGGGCTACGACCCCGTCGACGTGTTTGTGCGCGACCTGAACTTCGCCTTCGGTGCGAGTGCCATGTTCTTCCACGACCACTATGGGTGCAAGCTGATCGCGGGTCTGTGGAAGCCAAGTGCGTTGGGCCGAAAGGAATGGCGCGTGAGGTTGGGTTGGTCGAGCGTACCTCTACCTGCTATCGATGACGATGAAGAGGGAGAAAGCAAGAGCATGTGCGTTCTCAACAAAGACGGCATCCTTGCTGAGATTGCAATGCTGGGAGAAGGGTTGGTCAAGAATATTGCTACCAAAGAGTGAATGATATCTTCGAAAGTGTACATGTTGTCATTCAGTTGTTGGCATACCGATACTTCTTATATATCTACTAGGTAGCATCTACAAAGATGCAAAATGGAGCAATTCATGCTGTTGGCTTCATGATAGCCAGATATCGCCAGTCTTACAAAGCCCCAGGACGACAATGATCCCGAGACCTATTCAAACCTAGGCCAAATGCCGACTAAATTTTATGTACATATTTGCATTTCCCAGGCAGGGTATTTGATACTCTTGGTGCCAACCGTCGATGCCAAAGCATTTCAGATATACTTTCTGTCTGGGTCCAGGGAGTCCAAAAGCTCCATTGTCTTTTCGTACCTGATAGAATGTTAGTATCAGCTTGACCTCAAAACAAGGTCAGGGTACTCACATGGTGAAAACGATACCACCGCTGAGGGTCAGGCGGCCAAGACGTGGTAGGGCACCCGACCAGAAAGTGAGAATTCCTTCATTTTTGAAAATCGAGGCTGCACAATTGAAACTGTTTTTGTACACCTGCTTTGCTTCCAGACTCTGCATTCGAGTCTTGATGGTGTCGAGAGGCATGGTCGCATAGACCGTGACAACACCTGCAAGACCTCCAAGCCCGAATGTCGTCACTGAGCCCAGCTTCTCACCAGGTGCTACATAACCCTCCGCGAATTGTTTGAGGCTCGTATATGTGCTGAATCTGACGGCACTGTTTGCCGCCTGTCGAGCTGTCGTGGGCACAAAGCCCTGGAAAAAGCCTGCAAGTCCCTTTTCTTTGAATATCACCGACGAGCCATGGAGGAACCCTCGCATTCGCGGCTGTGCCCTTTTGTGATCATCTATCAATTGTGTTTTGATCGACTCTGACGGCGTCACTGCCAACAGGGACTCTGTGATGCCAGCACCAAAGCCAGCGGCTACCGTCCGAGGCCCGGATATCTGGCCGTCCTCGTCGGATAAGAGGTGCTTGTATTGGTCGAATGCGACAAAGCGCACACCTGCCTTGAAGGCATTACCTATGATGGCTGTCGTGCATCCTGTGTACCATTCTTTCGAGGGAAAAGGAGGCAATGGGAGCTTTTTCTCGGTCGGCAAGTGACGATTCAATTGGGATCGTGTTTTTAGGAAATCAAACGGATAGGTGATTGCTGCGCACATATACTCGTGAGCCACGTACATTGCAACCGCCTCGGAGATCGACGAGAGGGTGTGGTACCAAAGTCATCAAGGGAACAGGATCACTGACCAATTTCGACGGCGCCCGCTGTTGAACCAGCTATGATCGAGCGTAACGCACTGGGCTTGCTCAGTCATTAGCACACACTCTTGTAGAGTGATGGCACAAGTGGCATACCTTTGCCTTGGTCTTGTCTCCATCGGCCATGGAGGCTGCCATGGTCTACAGGAGCAAGCCCCAAGGAAGAGACGTCCTTTGCAAGAACGAAGTTGGATATGGAGGGGCAACTTCAAGCTTGTGGTAGAAATGCGATCGGTGCGATTCTTTTCTTCCATGGGCGCAGTTTGGAGTTGGAGAAGCAATTCACTGAAGTCATAAGTGACTAACTCGAATTGGCAATATCTTAGTGGCTGACTAAGTTGTCCGCATGGGAATTAATTTGATCCGCAGGCAAACGCGTCTGAATCAAATGATAACGCGCCTGTGCCTGCGCCCGCCGCACCGTCACCACTGACATAGGCTGTGTCCCTCATCGACACCACGTCGCAACCACTTTCATGCGCATTTTCTGACGGACATAGCCAATACCAGCGCTATCATGGCGCCAGAAAAGCGCTCGGCACCCTCTGATAGCGATGACGAGAGCGACGCCGACCAACGTCGTGCCAGGCACTCATCGTCCACACCCTATGGCTCAGAGGTATACTTCAAGTGGTATCATGATGGTGGCATTTATTGATATTTTCGTAGTCAAAGCGACGAAGAACCAACGACAAGTCCTCTACCGCTCAGCATCCCGATGCCTCCAGCGAAGTAGACGAAGCAAGTACTCCTCCATCGGATTTCGGCTCTGACGCCGACGAAGATAATGGGGAGGCTGAGTTGGCTGCCACCCAGGCCATTGAAGACAGAAAGACCTCGAGAAAAGATCAGAATAACGAACCTGCTCTCCATGGCATCTTGGAAGAAGTAAAAGTGACCAATTTCATGTGCCACGAAGACTACGAGTTTCACTTGGGACCGTTAATCAATTTCATCACCGGAAAGAACGGCAGCGGCAAGAGCGCGATCTTGACTGCAATTGTACTCTGTCTTGGAGGAAAAGCTTCTGCTACAAATCGTGGTGCCCGGCTCTCGAATTTTATCAAAGAAGGCAAAGATCATGCGACTATCATATGCAAGATCAAAAACCAGGGCGACTCAGCTTATATGCCTGATTTGTATGGGAGTACAATACAGGTCGAGCGGCACATCTCGCGAACCGGTGGTAGTAGTTTCAAACTAAAGTCCGAAAGAGGCCGGATCATTTCGACCAGGAAAGCTGACCTGGAAGAAATCTGCGACCACATGATTTTGCAGATGGAGAATCCTATGACTGTCTTGTCCCAAGACCAGGCACGACAGTTCATCTCGTCATCCAGCGCGGCGGAAAAATACAAGCTGTTCATGAAAGGTGTGCATCTGGAACAACTCGACCAAGATTACCGTATCATCGAGGAACAACAAGAAAACATCCATGCAAAGATCGAGACAATCCGTCCGGATCTGAAAGATTTGCAGAAAAAGCATGAAAGTGCAAAGAATAAGCAGGAATTGTCGCGCAAGTATGACAGTATGCTCGATAAATTGCGTGATTATCGTCGACAGCTTGCCTGGGCTCAAGTCGCCGCCAAAGAAGCTCTGAGAGAAGACTATCTCCAGCAAATCCAGGAAGCTGATACCAAGATCCAGGAGGCCGAGGCCAAAGTCGGACAGCTCGATCAGGTGTTTCAGCAATCCGAACTAGCTGCGTCTGCTGCAGTTGAATTCTACAGTGATGCTGTAGCTGTCGTTACTCGGCTTCAAGAAGAGAAGGCAGAGGCAAAGGCAGACCAGGATGATATAAAAAAGGAAACCCATGATGCTCACGCCGAACAACGGAACATTCGCTCGGAGTTGCAAGCGGCCGACGAAACAATACGCGCCAAGACCCAAGAAATCGAACAGGAAGAGCAAAGACTCGCTGAGCTCAATGGAGGTGGTGCGGCAAGGCGCATTGCAGAGCTTCAAAATGCCCATGAAGCCCTTAAGGAGGCAAAGCAAGCAGAAGACGATCATAAAAGACAAAGAAATGAACGGGAAGCAGATATTGAGCGTATGGGGGGTCTCGAGACAGCCGCCCAAGAGGCACTTACAAACCATCAGGAGCGACTCAGGCAACAGAAGAACAATCTCCAGCAGCTGAGCCGTAATCGTGCCAATGCTGACTTGGCGTTTCATCCTAACATGCCAACGCTGTTGAAGGCTCTTGCAACAGACACAGGGTTTCAAGAGCGGCCCATCGGTCCCCTCGGCAAGCATGTCAGACTTCTCAAACCCGAGTGGTCGTCCATCATTGAGAAGTCTTTCGGTAATACTCTCAATGCCTTCATTGTGACCAACAAACGTGACGAAAAGCATCTGAGCGATGTCATGCGACGTGCCAAAGTACAAACCCCGATATTCATGATCAACAATCAGCACCCAATGGACATTGCTGCTCACGAGCCTGATGCCCGATTCGATACGGTATTGCGAGTTCTAGACATTGACAATGAACTTGTGAAGAGACAATTGGTCATTGCTCATCACATTGAACAGAGTATCTTGATTGCAGACATGTCCGAAGCTTCTGAGACATTATTCGGGGGACGACCGCTCGAAAAAGTGAAGCGCTGCTACTGCTTCAGTGCAAACAGTAAGCTTCGTGGCGCATGTCTGTTTTACCGTGGTGCGCAAGCAGCACAAGATCCGGTGCACGAATACCTTGGAACTCCGCGGACGAAGACTGACGTCGAAGAATCTATCCGGAGGCAGCAAGCTCTCATTGCGGAAATGAGTGAACAGCTGCGCCGGCTGGAGGAAGAATACCGTTCTGCTCGCGATCACCATGTGAAAGCGCAGCAAGCGCTTCTACGTCACGACAGGGCATCAAGAGACCTAAAGATTGCCGTGCAGGAAGCTGACGATCAGGTGGATCGACTAAATGACGAGATCAAGCAGGATAACGCCGAAGAGGGTAGTTTGGAAGTTATGCGGAGCACGTTGCGGGACGCCCAAGAGCAGAAAGGAATCCATGAAAGTTCTTTCCAGGACGCAGTAAACAATCTCGATGTCTTGAAGGGGAAGCTCAGGACCGCCACTCGACAGCTGGCTGAGTTGGATGCTCGTATCGCAGAGGCTCAAGAAGCAGCAGACGAAGCACAACGCCGAGCGCAAGAAGCTGATAAGAAACGAGCATTTGACCAGCGCGAGAAACAGCAGGCTGAGTCTCGAGTCCAGGACGGTGTGGGGGACCGTGAAAAGTTGGTGAGCAATCTAGCAGACTTGGACGACACGATTGCCGCATTCACGGAGCAGGCTCGGCAAGTTTCAGAGAGGGTTAACATTCCCGAAGGGGAAACCTTCGAGAGTCTTGACAAGCGCTACAAGAGATTATACGAGGACTATCGCAAATATCATGATCGGATTGGAGATCGGGAACAAATCGCTGCTGAGGCGACCCGGTGCAGAAAGGCATTTGACACTGCACAAAGGGAGTTGCAGAGTCTCGAGAACTTGCGAGACAAGCTTCAAGAAACGATGCAACAGCGTAAAGAGCGCTGGAAGCTGTTCCGAAGCTACATATCAGCCCATGCAAAGGCCCAATTTGGTTTCATGCTGAGTGAAAGAGGCTTCCGGGGCAGACTGATCATGGATCATCATCAAAAGCTGATGGACTTGAAGGTGGAACCCGACATCACCAGGCGTGACGGTTCAGGAAGAAGCGCTCGTACCTTGTCGGGTGGCGAAAAGTCCTTCTCGCAAATCTGCTTACTGCTTGCCATTTGGGAAGCAATGGGGGCTCCGATCAGATGTCTAGATGAATTTGATGTTTTCATGGATGCGGTGAATCGAAGCATCAGTGTAAACTTGCTCATCGAGGGCGCTCGACAGAGTATTGGACGACAGTTTATCTTGATCAGCCCTGGATCGAAATCAGACATCCCGCGAGCTCCGGATGTCAAAGTTAATGAGTAAGTCACTGACCTAGCACTGAAAAAGATCCATACTGACGTTCACCAGGGTTGCTGCACCAGAGAGAGGCCAAACAAGACTGGTTCTTGCATCAGCTTAGGCTCGAGGTATTGCACCTGCACTCGTAAGGCAGCCTATTGTGGTATGAAGCAGCACGAAGATGCGCAATAAATCAGGTGCTGTATCCGAGCTCGGGTGTCTTGTCACAGTCGGGACGACAACCTTGTGTATCCCAAGCGGCTAAGCATCGCCACGTGAGATGACGGCCTTCGATTACTTGGTCGGTTTGATGGACAGCCGTATGGACCTCGATCCATTCAGTAATGCTGCTAGACTCAGTACAGTCTTGTGCGACCGTACGTGTTCCGCCGAGCCTCTCTACATCAATCATTGCTCGATCCCGTCATCTTTTTTACACCAGCCAGTTTATCCTACGGCCTCCCAAATATGTGCGTTGCTGGTTTTGTTGGCAAAACAGTGTATCACCTGTACTGCCGTGCTCTAGCCCTAGCCAAACTGACCCGACCCTCTGGACCGGTACGATATGCCCTTCCGCAGTGAGCACCCGATGCTAGGTTTTTGCTCACCGATATTTACTTGACCACCACCGACATAGCATAATGATAATGGGGCATAAAACGTTTGTCTTTCAGTTACCGACATGCAACTTTGGTGTCTGTTGGCACACAGAAGAGTATCTTGCAGCATGTTCATTGCCTCATCCTTTCCATACCGAAAGATGTCGACTGGCGTACACAACCATCAGCAATTTTTAGATTCTGCGCCGCAAAGGGTTTTGACGTACAACAAGCATGGAACCGGGGCCTTGGAGACGTTTTTTGGGCTTTATAGAATGAGCGACTTGCAACGGAAGATTCTAGCCAGATTCCTGTCTCACACCAAGCCTAGCAAGACGAGAAATTGCGGCTGTGTGCCCCCTTGCGTTAGGGGAAGGTAAGCCTGGCAGCTCATCCGCACTCAAATCACTGGGACACCGGGTAACTTTCATCAGCTGTCCTTGCAAAGGACCACAGGGTCCTGGCGTGTGTCCGAAAAGCTGTGTGTGTCCGTGCAATTGATATGCAACAAGCCAGGAGCTTAAGGAGGGCCTATGTTACGGTTGTGACGATTAGAGGCTGGATGGGAAAGGGGCCAATATGTCGATGGTCTTCGGTGTGATAACCCACTTTGCCCACCTTAGCCTGTGAAGAGTACAGCCAGTCTGACCATGTAGTCGCTAGAGACATACATATGTTCTTTGTCTGAGTGGAATTTACAATAGAAACGTATGGAAGGCCACTGTTGGAGGCAGCCTCGCACCGACTAAATACTATAGGCCAAGGCTGAAGATGGCCGCAAAAGGAATAGTCGAATCAAGTGTCTTGGCGGCACAAGGTTCCAATGGACCAAGTCACTAACAACCTGCATCACCGCCATCGCTATTCGAAAACCACAATTCAGCTTTCCCACTTAGAATCTCTCAATTGACCAACAGCCTCAATCTCACTTGACCTACTAGTCCCAGCCAGAATCACTTCTGACCATCTCATTCTACCATACAGAGACCAATTCCTCTGAAAGATTCACCACTCAACCACAAAGCACGAGGCAAACACAAGTCGCTCGCCGACACAAAAGGCTAACAAACAAAGCCTGATCCTCAACTTCACTCTCCCCTACACCGCCTGCGACCTTCTCCTCCGCGAGGGCGTGACCCTGATTTCGAGATCGAAAGTCTTCACTTGAAGCACACCTCCATCTCTGGCGCACATACGTTGCCCCTCCATCATCATACCTTCATAACAAGCCACCTCGAACTAATCCAAAAATGACGGACGCTTTAGCATCACAGCTAAACAAGACCTCGTTAAACGACGGTGCAGACGAGAGCAATTGGAAAGAGTCACTCAAAATCCCCAACAAGGATACTAGACAACAGACTGAAGATGTAACGGCTACGAAAGGTCTCGATTTCGAGGACTTCTACATCAAGCGCCAGTTGATGATGGGAATCTTTGAGGCCGGATTCGAAAAACCCTCACCTATTCAAGAAGAAACCATTCCAGTTGCCCTGACCGGTCGAGACATCTTGGCCAGAGCGAAGAACGGCACCGGGAAAACCGCGGCCTTTGTCATTCCTACCCTCGAGAGAATCAACCCGAAGAACCCAAAGACGCAGGCGCTCCTGCTTGTCCCGACTCGAGAACTTGCCTTACAAACATCACAAGTCTGCAAATTACTCGGCAAACATCTCGGCATCAATGTCATGGTCACCACTGGTGGCACTGGTCTGAAAGATGATATCATTCGGCTGGGAGAGACGGTGCACATCATCGTCGGCACACCTGGCAGAATCCTCGATCTTGCAAGCAAAGGTGTTGCAGATCTATCTGAATGCCCCATCTTTGTCATGGACGAGGCTGACAAGCTGCTGTCACCCGAGTTCACCGTGGTCATTGAACAACTACTTGGTTTCCTTCCCAGAGATCGACAGGTCATGCTTTTCAGCGCAACATTCCCCATGATGGTCAAGACATTCAAAGACAAACACATGCGCAATCCTTACGAGATCAACCTTATGGACGAATTGACGCTCCGCGGTATTACTCAGTTTTACGCTTTCGTCGAAGAGAAACAGAAGGTTCACTGCTTGAACACTCTGTTCTCCAAACTCCAGATTAACCAGTCGATCATCTTCTGTAACTCTACAAATCGTGTCGAGCTCCTCGCGAAGAAGATCACCGAATTGGGATATTCTTGCTTTTACTCTCACGCCAAGATGCTGCAGCAAAACCGAAACAAGGTCTTCCACGATTTTCGTGCTGGTGTCTGCCGAAATCTGGTCTGTTCCGATCTTCTCACTCGTGGTATTGATATTCAGGCTGTCAATGTGGTGATCAACTTCGACTTCCCCAAGAACGCCGAGACCTACCTCCACCGAATCGGCCGTTCTGGTCGTTTTGGACATCTTGGTCTGGCCATCAATCTGATCAATTGGGACGATCGCTTCAACTTGTACAAGATCGAACAAGAGCTTGGTACCGAGATCCAACCAATTCCCCAATCCATTGACAAAAAACTGTATGTATATGACAGCCCGGAGAACATTCCTCGACCGATGCCTCCTCCGGCTCCGGCTTCTAGGGCCAATAACGCTCCTATGATGTCAGCAAACGCTTCCATGAGCCCTAATGCGAATGGTCAAGGCCAAGGTCGACGACAATACAATCAATCCAATGGATATGGACAACAGTACAACAATCAAGGACGAAGCGGATATAGGGGTCGCGGCCGCGGTCAGGGTGGTCGAGGTCGTGGTGGCTATGCTCACCAGGCAGCAGCTCCTGTCGGTCAAACTGCACAATAGTTCGGGGGAACTATCCGGCGTTGTTTTGATCTAGCGATTGTGTTTTTTTTTGTTTTCTTTTTACGGCGTTCGACCTACCACCATGATCACGAGGGTCTATGATATGCGAAATGCGCAAGCTTGGAGTTCGATTGATCATGGCTAATACAGGCTTCTATCTTCTACCGGATCTGTACAACAGTGTCCGTATGGGTTTTTGCTTTCTTCGCGTTGGGCGGGGCGGAGCTTTCTGGATGATGAAGATCGGGTATAAAAGGCTTTTTCGTCCCGTGGCATGCGCGCGGGCTTCGCGAGCATCGATGACCGGATTGATCATGACACTGCATTGTCATGAAAATGGGCCGTTTCGTTTTCTTGGAGTGGCTGATGAGCGTTGCTATCCACAAAAGGAAGGGGTCGAGCAGGTCTCAAGATAGGCACGGCAGGTCTCCATGGCGTTTGTATGGGCTTTTCTTCTTACCTCCATGCTGATGGCATATCAATCACCCAGTTACGCGACGACACTTTCATTCTCCCCTACGACATGAAACATTTGTTTTCCTTCTCAGAATCATCACGACATCCCAAGGTTGACGTGCCAAGGCATCATTACATCTTTACTACGACGCAACTACCAAAACTCTCACACACCCTACTCCGCATCAATATCATTGAAGGTACGGACTGTTTCGACCTTTTCTTCTCATCATCGACGAGGGCAATGATAACGATAATGGTTTTCCATTTCACCACCACACCCACCACGATTCCCATTACCGCCATCACCCACGATTCCTCGACTCTGTTCCTCTCAATGCCCCCTTCCTCGTCAACGTACTAGATACGCCGAGGAGAGGCTAATCCTCTGGCCATCATTGTATCTTCTCGACCACATACATCCACTGGCAATCAAAGTTCTGCCATACATACAGCAATAGTCTTGTACTTGCCTTGCCGCGGCGACGCCCGATTCTATCTTTTATCGATGGACGTCAAAAGTACAAGCACTCTTTTATTTTCTTGTGTGTACGCAAGCAGAAAACAACACAAACGTTCACAAGCGCAGCCACAGCACGGCACATGCAAGTTTCAACCTTCAGATCAAGACAGACTTGTGATGGGGAAAAAACACAAAACAAACAAAAAAAAAGAATAGGAGGGAAGCCGAAAAAAAGTCGGAATGCCGAGTTGGTTGAGGTCGAGGTTTGTTTCCTTTGATGACTCGCCCAACCATCAAGAAAAACTTTACTCCGGTGGACGTGCGAGAGGAAGACTCGGCCGATGACTTGGACAAGGGCAAAGTCAATGGCTTTTGAAGATCAGGACGAAAATGAAATCAGAATGAAAAGGACGAGGATGCTTAGCACTCTTACTCGCAGAGTTTCCGGGTTCGTTGGCAAAGGTCCAGGGAAGATTTTGGGGGGCTGTCTGCTACCTCGAGTTCTCATCGCTGTAAATTCCCTAGCTAGCCAGCCACCTATCTTGGCCTCTCCAAAAATGAACAAGAAAGCCATTCTTCCCTCTGTCCTGATGACCACCTACTTTTTCCCTTTGACACTTTGGTTGGTTTGATTCTTGTGTGTGTGTGTGCGTGTGTCCAATGCCTCGATTCTTCTATGCCCTGGCGGATGGGAAAAGAGTCAACCGCCCTCCCTACCCTGCGCCGCCCACAACTACAAATTCTATCTCGCTCTCGAGACCCTTTTCATTCTTTTCCAGTGAGAATCCGCTGTCCATCACACAAGACTACTCCCACTGACCGTTCTTTCAGATGTCACCAAGCAGTTCAACAGTAGATGGATCCACCGACACACCAATATCCATCGCGACGACCAGGTAAAATTGAGGACTGGGAAACACCAAGACCGAGGTGAAAAAACCGAACAGGTCTCAATAGGTCAACCTCTTTTGCCCACCATTCTTCCCGGGCCCACCACCGGAATTCTTGTGGCTCGGTTTCGTGTACGAGCAATATCTGTCCTTGATACTGACGACCTCGTAGACACCCTCGTCGCTGGCACGAATCACCTTGGTAAACGCATCGGAGGTGTCGTGCCGAGTCTCCAACACTTTGGGAGCAGAGCGGCTGCTTCTTTTGGCGTTTTCGGATCGTATGTACCTGTTCCCCAGAGCAAGAAGTGTTAGTACTTGTACTCATCCAGACAGTCATCACAAACAGGATCATCAAACCGAAGGGGCGGAGGAACAAGAAATGAGGAAGAGAAACATACGTAAACTCGAATGGTGGCGTTCCGGTAAATGAAAAACTGATGTCGACTTCTCCACCCTCGTGGATATCGCTGACCAGAGTCTTGCCGCGGCCCATTTCGACGGTCGGATAAGGGTGAATGACCTTTTTGATCTCTTTTCTCGCTCGACATTTGCCATTACCCATGGCATTGTCGCTGACACCAGTGATTACAAAATCACCAGGGGACTCGGCGAGACGTCTGAACTCGTTTCCAGTAACATGAGCCTTGCGCTCACGACCTTGAAAGGTATAGTAGACGTCAAAGGGTGGTTGGCCACTGAGGGAGAATGACACGTGCTCCCCGACACAGAAATCGTCGTGCGACTCGAGGGCGAGGATCGTAGGTGGGGACGACACGAAGATGCGCACGGATGAAGGGTCGGATTCGAGAATACTTTCGCAGCCACGGCTGTCCCTCACAGACCGGATTGATACGCTGTGCGTGCCTAGATCAAGCGTGGATCGAGACAAGGGCCATGCGTACGTGCTAGACTGGATGTCTTTCTGACGAATGATTTCCGGTCGTGAAGAAACGCCGTGGTGGACAATGGCAATTTCGATACTGAACGGCGGAACACCGTTGAAGGTGATGGGGATATTTTCGGTTTCCGCTTCGACGCTGGCTGTGAAGCTTGGGTCGTCCTTGCAATACCCGTACGTCTTGCCAGGCTCGCTGAACTTGGCGCTTGGCGGAGCATACACTTGCTGCTTGACAACGAGAGGTTTGAAATGTCTCTTGTCGTGTGGGTAGCGATTGTCGCTGAGCTCGTTCAGTGAGTAGGTATATTCTCCGGCTCTACTCGTGTCGAGGTTGATCGTTGCACTGCTCCCAGCAAAGCTGCCCTCCTTGTTGCTTACAGCTGCTGGGCCTTTTAGTGGCTCAAACCTCTGTTGGTATTTGATGTGATAAGGTCCGTTTCCACTGAAGCCCAGGAAAAGGGAAGATTCGTCATTTTGGCAGACCGGAGGCTTTCGTACAGATCCGGCGTTGTCTCCCTGGACATCGGAGTCTTTTATGGCCATTGTCGGTCGAGGTATCCAGGTAACTTCGAACGTGTTGGCTTTGGCGTCAACCACACCTGGGCAGCTGTCGTGTACTGAAATGATCTCATACGTTCCTGGTCTGTCAACTGCAAACACCGAGTTGGCATTAAACAATTTTTCTTCGAAAGAGCTGTCAGGGTGGTCCAGGTTTCGAATGCGGACAGCCCATGGGGAGTTGCCTTTCAATCTGAGTGGCAATTGAATCGTCTTTCCATCCATCGCCAGTGTTGATCGTTTGCCGTCAATCTCCCCGAAGCCTGCGCGAGGCTGTTCGGGTCTAATCTCGATTTTTCGTTGATCTTTCAAAGGAGTCCGGCAACCTGATTTGTCCTGAACTCCGGTTAATACAACATCATAGGCTCCTCCTTCCTTGAAACCAGGGAAAAAGATCGTATGCAGGTCCTCTTCCGATTGGACGCTATGCTTCTTCCTCTTGCCGCCGTGTACGAGCTCATAATCAAGCTTCCATGGTCCTTGGCCAGCCAATGCCACTTGTACCGCGACAGGTTCATCGAGACAAGCCTTGATAACCTGCGCGTTAGGGTGAAAAGCTGCGGATGCTGGTGGCATGATATCTTGCTGGAAGACGTAATCCTTGTCTTTCAGAGATCTCGGGCCATAAACACTATCTTCAATCTCAAGGACATTGTAGATATAAGAGCCGGCCGCATTCTCGAGGAGCTCAATTCCACCACGCATACCAGAAAACGACTGTTGCTTGACACGAGCCTGACCTTTATGAGTAATGGTGTATCTCACTTTGAAAGGTGGAGTGCCTGTGAAATCCAAGTTCAGTCTCATGCCAATGGGAATTCCAGCACACTGGTCAAAAACATCTTCTTTCTCGAGAGCGAGGTCTGGTTCTGGAGGGTTGAACAACAGACAAGAAGAGGGCTCCACGATCTCTCCATGACAGAATTGGCTGTCGATTGACTCAATATTGTACCGTCCAGGTTTTTGCACCTGCGGCCGTGACCGATCGTTGACCATATCGAAACTGAATTCTTCTGTGGGCGCGTTCTCATCTTCGGTGTCCGGATGAAAGGTGTATTTAACTTTCAATGGCCAATCGGACGGAGGTAAACGGCTTGCTGATTGAATACTTATTGGGAGACCGGTCGATACTCCTCTTCGTACAGGTATCAGTCCGCCTTGCTTGGAGTCAGGGAAGTTCAGGCCGATCCGAGGTCTGTTATGAACAGTCAGGCTTTGAATTCGAGGAGCGTGAGGGTTCTTTGGGTTGCTCGAATCGTAAGTCACTTTATTTCCTAGGCCATCTTCCACCTCTTCTACCGTATACGAATAGCTTCCATTCTGATGGAGCGACTCATTGATTTCAAAGGTTTCAGTGGTCGACCTGGTCCAGCCCATCTGAGGTCGGTTGAGATCCACCACTGCCTGAGCGGCCTCCTCTTCAGAAACATAGCCTGAGTCTGGACGCGGCTGAACGTTCTGCACAATTGAGCTTAATTGCTTGTGATTGACAGTCTTGCTGTACTTCACTTTGAACGGAGGCACACCAGACAGTTGCAATGCCACATTGCTGAGATCTCCTGTGCACCGATTTTCTGAAACGGTTGAGATGGAAGCCTTGGGACATTGCACAACTGCAACATCAAAACTCCGCTTTCGCACTTCCAGTTTCGTCGTGTCTATAACACGATGGAGCTGATATAGCCCTTTTTTGGATACAGGATATCGCAAAGTTCGAGGACTGTTAGTCTCGGACCTGGGGATTCCTGCATCAGCATGCTTCTTCATTTGCTTGGCTTGCTTGCTGCCGATTAGAATTGTTTCCACCTCATTTGTGTCGAGATCAAATCTTTGTAATTCGATTGAGATGGGAGTTGTCTGATTGATTTGGATGGGTATATCGATAGTTGGATTGGAAGAATCCAGACAAAATGATTTCTTCTCGGGGTTCAGGATCGCCGAGCCCTCCGGGAGGATATGAATGATTTGCTTTCCCAAAATGATGGAAGAATTATGTAGAATGTCGGCGGGCTTGACTCGTGTCTCTGAAATTGCAAGTTCCCTATCATATGCAACCTTGACCAAAGCTCCTAACCAGGACATCAGCGGAAGGGGGATTCTATACATTAGAAAGGCATTCGCGATAGCATGCAAAAGCCATATTGTGAAGGTGGTCGCAAATGAAAACTCCAGCCAGGGAATTCTGAAGGCAGGAAGAGCCACGAAGAAGGCAGCATCTATTCCTATCCATTTCAAGAACAGCCATGTCGAGTCAAGGTCGTTCTCCACACCGAACGAGTTGTATAGTCTCCATGCAGTCAGAGCAATGTAAAAGGCGAAGACATAGAATCTTTGCGACGGAGCGTCCACTACTTCTGTCGGGATAAATGGCTGGCCCGTGGACCTGGCATCTACAGGTACCTTCGTTGGCTGCTTCGTGGCGGGCACGGCTCTTCGAGAAAATGGCGAACCTGGCGAGCCAAAACTCGAGCCGTCGTCGGGATTTGAGGTACGGAAACGAGGCTGTGTTTGGGGAGTAGTGGGGAAGGCCGACCGCAGTCGCGGCGTTTCGTTCATTGCACCATGCGGCTGTGAACAGTCCTCCTCTTATGATTGAAATGTATTGTTCTCGTGGTGTCAATCCACTCAAGGATGTTGCAGGTCTCGTGGTGCAGCGCTAAACTCGATATCGTGGTTTGAATTTGTTGTGAGAGTGGCAAGATATACAGCTGATGCGGCAATCTACAGAAGTAAATAGTGCCGGCAGCGCAAAATTGGTTGTTAAGTTGAACAAAGAAAAGATCCAGTCCGAGAGAACGAGAATGATTTCCTCCAGACGCAGTCGCGTTTTCTCCAAGCGCGTCATAGTGCAGAATCGCTAGCCTTGCCAGCCTCGTCAGCCTCGTCAGACTCTAAAGGGCTTGGCGTTGACTGGCAAGGCTGTGGTGACCCTGGAGGACTCGATTCTCCAGATCACAGCAATGTCCGATTTAAAGGTTTCGACAGCTGATAAAACTACTCTTTTTGAACATCTTCTAAACATGTGTTGCGTACTCATCATCATTAGTGTGCACTTAGACATACACACTATGTCATTTATCGTTGATGCAAGATCAGCTTGCTCTGCCTTTGGTTCCCTGCCGCAGCCTGAAAACATATCCACCATATTCACCTTGTTCAATCCCTACTCTCCCCGTACTCATACCTGCATGTTCCCCAAACATTTCACGCTTCTTGCGAACTGCCTGCTCTGCTCTCTCGCCTTCAAAACGAGCAGCTACCAACCCGGAAGTACTCAAACGCTCCCGTATTTCATTGGAGTCCTTGGGGTGAGAATGTAGCGCCATGATGGCCAGCAACACTCCCAGGACGGCGTACAATGAATTCAGCCCTACGAGAGTGTACAGTGGCGCCTTGGGAACTCTGGCAACTAGCCTTGTGCTTCGCTGTTGCTCTT
Organism: Exophiala oligosperma; assembly: GCF_000835515.1. Lineage (NCBI taxonomy): Eukaryota > Fungi > Ascomycota > Eurotiomycetes > Chaetothyriales > Herpotrichiellaceae > Exophiala > Exophiala oligosperma. Next base: position 797,573 of record NW_015622821.1, read on the forward strand.
CCAGATTAGCTCTGCCATTCATGATGCCGGCACTCAGTGCCAAAGCGGCTCTCGAGTATGCCTGTGCCCACGAATCCGCCATCTGTTGTGTGTCATTGTACTGTGACGCCGAGTAAGCGGCCGTCTCGAGTGCAACCTTGCCGAACCCATAATAGTTACCCGCATTCAAGATTGTTCCCACGGAGCCATTCGCGACTTCCGCAGTTGCGTGTTGGACGCTTCCATTGAGGAAGTCGTAGCTGATCTGATACGCAGTGGCAGTACAGTTTAGGAGCCAGCTCGTGCCGCCTTGGCTTGGGACAACAACGTTGCCATCTGCGATTTGTTCCTCGGTGGCGTGCAATTCGACGCGGGCCCAAACTCCAATGAAGTGAGGATTGCTCGATCGGGTGAGGAAATTTTCGTTCCCAGAGTCCGATGAAGCGTTTCCTAGTTCTATCAGTGCTGCATTGCGAAAGAAAACAATGCCGGCACTCCGAAATGGAAGTCCAGTCACAGCATCAGTCTCGTCACCGTTGACATTTGGAAGGGCCAGATTCCCGTAGAATTCTTCTGTGCATGTGAAGGGCTCCAACTCTTTAGTCTCAGCATGAAGGTGGCATTCCCGACCGATTTGGGCGCATGTGGTGTGCATGGCAAGGGACTCTGCGCGATAATCGAGTCCATCAGGGTTATCGGCCGGGCCCAGATAGGCCATGTGCATGCCATCGATGAAGACGTCATAGACTGCGTTGTTGCTCGATGTGTTGGACATGACTCTAGCGGCTTCATTTGCTCCGACCAGAAACACGTCCCCGTGATCGCTGATGATGCAGTCGCCGGCATCGAAGTCGGCTGAGGGTTGCGTCGAACAAGGTCCGTCCGGCAGTCCACGCCCAAGGCCCATAATCGGGGTTTGCGGCTCGACTATTTCAATGTTGATTGCTTCTATCACCAAGTGCAACCATGTATCGACGGCAGCGATGGTGTAGCCGAGAACTGTAAACACAGTCAAAAGAATAAGTGCACTACGCACGCAGGAAGCCATCTTCTCCTTGTTCGGCCAACTCCGATACGCCACCAAACTGAAGAAAGGTGTGATGCCGCCTGTCATTGTCTCCAGAAGCATGCCGAGCTGATAGGGTGTTGGCAAGTCAAACCCTGCCATTTGCGAGTGTTCCTTCAATTGTTTGGCGATGGGGAAAGACACGAGTGTCATGGCGCAAACGGTAAGTAGAGGTGCAACAGTACTGGACCATGAGGCAATTGTCACAAGAGTTGTCGGATTGAAGTCGACATAAAAAGCGTCGCTGTCGAGCTTCGTCCCACGACTAGCAAGGGTATTGTTCGCCGTCGCTGAAGGTTCTTTTACCTCGTGGGCGACCACCAAACCCAATGCCAACCCTGCAAGTCCCAACATGAGAACCACGATAAGTGTCATTGTCCCGAAAATGATCTTCTTGCCTCCGCTATTCGTATTCGTCAAGGATTGAGTATCTTTGGCTAGATAGGGAGGCATGTTTGAGCCACTCCGACCGTCTTGTGACGCGAGAGAGTCGTAGCGTTCCATGTTTTTGAGGGGAATGTCGTTATGGAATCGAAAGCCATCCTTCGATTGTACGAGTGTGTTATACTGTGATCTGGTAGGCGAGGGACGCTCCATAAGCTTGCACCAGGGTAATATGCAGTAATGACTGTCGATATAAGAACAAACGACAAGAGATACTCAATGACTGTATTTTCGATCAGAACGAAAGTCTGGACTGCGTCGCAGGAGATCCATTGACGACCTAATCAGCCTTGTTAACCCTAGCATCATTTTTGTTGATTGCCATCAATTGGCATGGATGGGAGCAGCGCTTCCCTGAGTTGTTCAGGGTGGATCGTCGTTTCTCGAAATTGAAAGTCTTTTGGGTGCAATGATTGGGTCTGATGAATTGATGCGACAAGGCTGGTGTTTCTAGGCGTAAGCGGCCTAAGGGGCTCATCTTATCGGGTACGAGCCACCTCCCTGTCGGGTCCTTTGATATGGAGTAACAAGGGGCAGCCATATGGGGTCTCTCTAATCACTAAGCTTAGGCGACAAGGCCATTTTCTGGCCATCACGTCGTCCCTAAACGTGACTTTCACACTTGCTGGTCATTCTGAAGCTTCATGTCTTCACCAGCTCACATACCACCTTCCTTTCTAGCCTCTATCCTAAATCTTGGATCCGTCAAGTGTCACTCTCTTTCTTACATGTGAGATACCATATCCAGAAATTGATGCGGAGCAATTGATTCTGCCGGAACAGATGACATAGAAGGTACGGCTGTAATTGGAGGCGGTGACCTAGATACAAATATTCACAGCCTTGTCGATTATTGGCGTTGACAGCCTCGTGCCAAGGCTGCCACCAATTCGGCGACCGGCCATTACTCCGTATTCTTTGTCTTTTTGCTTCCTCACCGCTCAATCTTTTCTCCCGGCAGTATAAAGGGGATGGACGTGCCTGGAATATCCAGTGACGCGACTTATCACTTCACTCAAGAACTGCTCTCCAGGCACGTGCAGCCGCAGTGACAACCGTTGAGGAATTCCAAATGGAGCTGCGTTTTGTTCACTCATCTCCTTGTTCTCGGAAGGAACAATTCGACCCGCGGGCAAAGGAGTTTGCCCAAGTAGTATTGATCTTGAATGATTGTTGCGAATGAAAGATGTCTCGTGTGAACGACAATATTCCTACCAAGCTTGCCCTGGAGCGGTCAGCAAATGACGACGCACTGAAGACTGGCAATGCGACCGTGACCTCTTCCACACCGGATGATGCGACAGCTAGCAAAGATGCTACACCACCCATCGATGAGTATGCTGGTCCCTGGACTGGATGGGCTGAACTAGAGAATGACCCTGTATTGTTACAAATCCTTCCGAACTCGAATTTGGCTAACGGGCAGCCCAGGTTATCTTCACTACCCTGCTGCGGGAATGGGGAGTGCCGAGCATCCAAGTGAACGAAGTAGTGCCTCTTGATAGCATCTTTGATCATGACCCGTGTGTACCATGGACTGGCTTGATCAAGACCGGACTGCGCTGACCATGGTAGGGACGAAATCTTTGGTCTGATCTTTCTCTCGCGATGGGTGCCACAGGAATCAGAAAATGAGATTACAGAGGCACCAAAGGGTGTATGGTTTGCAAACCAGGTACGTTGTATGGTTTTTGTGGCTTTCGATGCTTCTCTAACGATGACCAGACGTCATCGTTCTCCTGCGCGACTGTCTCACTGATGAACATCGTCAACAATCATCCAAACATTGATCTGGGTAGCTCATTGAATGATTTCCGTACAAAGACCATGAGCATGACTCCCAAAGAGCGTGGCCTTGCATTGGACGCATTTGATCATGTCCGGGAAGTTCACAATTCTTTCGCAACTGATATTGACAAGATGAACGTCGATCTGCGATTAAAACAAGACTTCACTGCGGCAGAGAAGAAGAAAAAGGAGCAGTCAAAACGTCCTCGCAAAAGGCGCAAGCAGATGCAGGATTTTGACGACGAAGAGAACGGATTTCATTTCGTGGCATACGTTCCTGTTGAAGGAGTTGTCTGGAAGATGGACGGTATGGAAGTGTTTCCCCGCCAGGTCGGTCCCCTCTCAGAGAGCGACAGCTGGGTTGCCATGGTGCTGCCTGAACTTCAGGCTCAATGGGAATCGGCCAGCACCAATGACCTGGAGTTTTCCTTGCTATCATTGACAAAGATGAAGGACGCATCGAGTATGGGGCAGGATCAGCAGAAGATGGACCGATTGAGAGAGGACTGGGGACCCTTTTTCGCTCAAATCATCAGAACACATGCAGAAAAGGGGACGTTGAAAGACTTGCTGGGTTGAGATGAGGGGCGTTGAGGAGCAGACTGTCACTTAGCCTCTATCGTGCCTCGTTGATAGACTTTTACGAACTCGGAATTCATGGAATGATCGATTGAGCTTAGACTGGTCCACCAATACAGTATCCTGTCATCTCATTCTGTTGACATAACCTTTATGCATGTATTTGTTGACGCAGTCCTTGTGGCCGTGGAAAGATGGTGGTCACGTGTCGGCGGGTTCAAATGCTCATGACGTGACGGTTTTTAAACCTCTTTGGCAAGGGAAACGATGAAATATAATCAATTCAAGTTCAATTTCATCCACATCACCATTTGCCCTTGTCCTACATGGCCAAGGCGTAGTTCCACTGTCAATGCTGAATCGCGATGTCTAGCAATCGTGTAGATGATGACGCCGTGATGCGAAAGCCGGAGAGTCATCACCGGCCTCACCTCACAACACTCCCCGACGAAGTCATTCAACACATATTGTCCTACTTACCTCCTTTGGCGACAATCAATTTGCAGTACACATGCCGGCGCTTTGCCCATGCGACCCGTGAACCACTCTTATGGAAACAATACTGTTCTCAGTACCGCAGGTGGGACAGCCGTCCACCCCACCTCCCCTACGAGGAACTGTTGAAGGATCCGTCTTTCTACGGATGGAAGCTGGTCTACGCCAGTCACCACATTGCGTCCCGATTGACACGGGATGCTATCGACAAGATGGTGAACGAACCTGTCGGGCATTTGGATTTTGTCAAGGAGGTGCTCGATGCGGGCATCCATGCCAAAGATGAGCTCCGGAACCTGTATCAGAATGCGGCGTCTTCGCCAAACCACCTCGCACAAAAGTAAGTGGTTTTAAAGCCAGGGTGTGACCTCGGATCTGCGCTAATCAAAGCTTCCCAAAAGATTCTGGTCTTCTGCCGCATCTGGCTGTCTTAATCGTTATTTGGCCGTTCAGGAGTGGCTGGACGCCAAAGCCCAAGGTGACGATATTGACGACAATGCCTTCGAACGGCCGATTGCCGCTTTTGACCTCTTTGTCGTTGAGATGCGGGAAGAGGGAGATATCGAAGATGTAGGTTGAGACACCACCACCAGTTGTGATGACAACTTCCAAGAGTTGTGTTGACCCAAGAAAAGATCTACGAGAGGCTGGATTCTTACGTATCATCGGTCCGCAATGCTCATCCTGATATTGACGACATGTCACCGCGGACCAAGGCCAGAACCATTGCCGCACACCTGTTACAGAACAACTGGGTTGGCATACAAGGCAACCGCCACTACCACAGCCTGGACCACATGTTTCTTGGGGTCGCCCTGTTCAGCGAAAACAGAAACTCGGTCCCGCTGATCTCAGCTGTCATCTACTGCTACGTTGCCCGCCACCTCGGTCTCCAGGCCGCGCCTTGCAGCTATCCGTACCATGTCCACGCACTGATCCGGCCACCGGCGGGCATGGATCTGGACGGAAACCCTCTCCCTGACTCCTTTGATCATAACGACGGCCCGCACGAACTCACCCATCTGTACATGGACCCGTTCAACACATCGGAACCCATCTCGTACTCGGCCCTGGTGGAGCGGGCGCGCTTCGTCGCACCCATGTCGTCGGCCTCCCAAATAGAGTCGTACCTCTCGCCATCGTCGCCCCTGGACCTCACCATCCGCGCCTCCCACAACATCTTGATGGCGCCTCATGAGTACCGAGGCGAACCGGCGTTCCCCGTCGACGTCAAGCTCGCCTACTACGCGGCCCTCTGCGCCGCCATCATCATCCCGCGCGCCTCGGCCCATGATATCGAATCCATTCGTCGGCACGTCACCGCCCTGACGCACCACGTTTGCCACTCCATCGACCTCGACATCCACCTTTTCGAAGCCTTCTTCCTGCGGTTGACCGCCGAGTTCCCGGACGCCGCAGCCTACCGCAGACTCATCCGCCACATCAAGGAGTCCGACCACGAGACTTTCCCGCCCCAACGCCGCTCCGACCCGCGCAACCGGGACGTCAAGTACCACGTCGGCCAGGTATTTCGGCACCGCCTCCGCGGCTACAACGCCGTCATCTACGGCTGGGACCCATACTGCAACATGGAAGAGTCCTGGATCACGCAAAACGACGTCGACCGCCTGTCCAAGGGCCGGCACCAGCCCTTTTACAACGTCTTCGTGGACGACGGCTCGTCGCGGTACGTGGCCGAGGAGAACGTGGACGTCCTGTCGCCCGACCAGATAACGGACCAGGTGGTGAACTCCTTCGGCATCGACATCGGGAAGTGGTTCAAGCGCTACGATCCGGCCACGGGCACTTTTGTGAGCAACGTTCGCCAACGGTACCCTGATGATTGATGACCGTTTTGGATTAGATGTTCCTAGACTATGCATTCCGTGCGATTGGCGGGTTGAAATTCGTCGTACGAGAGAGAGGGACGGCATAGCAGTAGAGTTTGGTAGGGCGTTGGGATTATTCAGGTAGCTATTCAGGTCTTGTGTGAGGTGGATAGGAATGACTGTGCACTTGGTAGTACTGGACACGAATTAACTCGCAATTGGATACGAATAGTGGACCCTTTAAAATATATCCTAGGCTCTCTATTTTTTTGTTTTATACAAGATTACCTAGCTACCATACGCAGTGGCAATGGTAATGATAATGGTAATGGTAGCGGTAGCGGTAGCGGTAGTGCCTGGTTCCATATGTATATTTTGGTGTCGAGAAGGTGAGATGAAGTGCTGTATTAAACGCCATGGTCCACGGCAGGCATTGCGTGAGACCTGTGACGAGATAAGGCTTGTGTAGATGGCATATATTTGTAGTCGTGATTGAGAAGAGAGAAAGAAATATATATACACCTTGTACTCCGTAAATATATGCGATGTAGTTAAGCGGCGAGCATCCACGGTAGACATGCGTCACGTATATAAAAGTATTTTGTACTTTTCGGGGGAGGGATTCTTCATCGATCGAGAGCCTGCTCTTGACACTATTTGGTGATCGTTAGCCTGCTTATACTTCTATTGCCCAAAGACTCCAAAAAGAACTTACCATTTGCCAATACGCACCCCTCCGTCTCAACAAATCGTGGTGCGTACCACGCTCCAAGATTCTAGACCCTCTCCCGACTTCACTCTCGCCAAACACAAAGATCAAATCGGCCTTTTGGACGGTGGCGAGACGGTGCGCGACGGCGATGACGGTCATGCTTCGTTGGCCCGCCAGGTTCTCGATGGCGGCCTGCACGAGTTTCTCCGACTGCGAGTCGAGACTGGACGTCGCCTCGTCGAGTAGGAGGAGCATGGGTTCTCGCAGCAGCGCGCGGGCGAGGCACAGACGCTGCTTCTGACCTCCACTGAGCGATGTCTGCGTGTTGATTCCCAGGGGCGTCGCGTACCCATCAGGTAGAGAGGTGATGAAGTCGTGGATCTCGGCGGCTTGGCAGGCGCGGATGATTTTGGGGTCGTCGACGACGCCGCCAGAGCCGGTCTCCGAATCGTCTTCCAGACCCAGAACGAGGTTCTCACGGATCGTGCCGTCGAAGAGCTTGGGTTCCTGAGCCACGAGGGACAGGGCGCGGCGGTACGATGACACTTCATAGTCGCGGATATCTGTGTCGTTGAAGAGTATCGCTCCAGCGTTGGGCTCGTAGAAGCGTTCGAGGAGGGATATGACTGTCGTCTTGCCGCAACCGGAAGGGCCAACGAAGGCGACAAAGTGCCCGGCGGGGATGGAGATGTCGAGGTGCCGATAGATGGGAGTCTCGCGGGTCGGGTATTGGAAGGTCACATTGTTAAAGTCGATTTTGGCGCCCGTCCGGGAATGGGTGAGTGGGGTCTGTGGGCTCGTGGCGGTCTTGCGTTGATTTTCAGTGACTTCGTGTCGAATGTCGAGAATGCGGTTGGAAGCTGCGGTGGCGTTTGCCAGGTCGGGAGCGAAGCTGAGGAATTGACCGGCTCCCTGGGCGCCCATAATCAGGGCAATGTAGATGACGAAGAATTGAGTGGGTTCATATTCGTGGGATGCGAGGAGTTGGCCGCCGTACCTGTTAGCAGAAACGTTAGCGGGTGTTGAAAAGATGAAGGGACAGGTTGTTGTAGCGAGGGATTGACAGACCAGAATGTTAAGGCGATCGAACAGAGCTCGAGACTGTCGGAGAGAGCAAAGACGAGAGCAGCGTAAGTCGCTTTTCGTGTTGATTTGCGGATCTGATCTCGCAGCAGCGTCTCATATTTGTTGATGATGGTGTCTTCCATAGTAAGTGACGTGACTGTGCGAAAAGCACCGATGGCCTCATTGGCGAACTGTGAGCTTTGCGAAAAGACTTGGTTGTTCCACTCTTCGAATTTTAGGTCGAAGCGGATTCGGATCATGAATGCTACCAAAATGACGGGCATTGCAGAGAACAAGATGACCACTGTCAATTTCCAACCGTATGTGAAGGAGATGGCGACGCATCCGATAACATTAAAGACGGCGATGGTAGGGAAAATGCCGTTGAAGCCCAGGAGGTCCTGAAGTACCTTCGGGTCTGTAGAGAGACGACCCATTAAGGATCCGGACGAATTGCCTTCTCGATCATAGAATGGAATCGGGTTTCGAAGGATATTTTGGAAGTATTCGAGCCGATACGTAGTTCCCACGAGCTGTATCCCATGTGTCAGTCTCGTGTTTCTGGCCACCGCAAAGGGTTCATACTTACGACCGACATATGATTGGAGAAGTAGCCGAGCGTGAAATAACACACGCCCACGCCGAGCGAGAGGATAAAGAAAATCAACGACCAAAAGTCACCGCGCGACTTGAGTTTGTTTCCAGTATAGGTGAATACTTTGACAAGGTTGGCAAAGATGAAACTCTGCAGTGGGTACGCAGCTGTGCGACAACATTCCCTGGTCAGCGGTTGGACTTCTTCACACGCGGTGGTTCTTTTACCAGGGACAACTGACCTGCTCCACCAAAGATCCCAGCCACTAGCACGACATAGATCTTCCAATGACGCCGCTGCTCGTAGAAAAAAAGCCCTACTGTGCCTATTAAGCCTTTGCGTTTGTAAACCGTGGTTGAAGCTTCCGTATTTTGTTTTGCTGAAGCCCTTGTGTCGACTCTGTCAACCGCCTCTATGGATCTTTCATCGGCATCTGTCATTGGAGGCGCTGACTCGGCCTCCAGCTGTTGTGCATGTACGAGACCGGCATAAACACCATCTGTGATGGCCAGAAGCGTGTCGTGGGTGCCTTCTTCGACTTTGCGCCCTTGACGCATGACGACTATTTTATCGGCCTTTCGGATTGTGGAGAGCCGATGCGCAATGACTATGGTTGTACGGTTTTGGGAGACACGGTCCAAAGCCTGTTGCACGATTTTTTCACCACGGACGTCAATTGAACTGGTTGCTTCGTCGAGGACCAGGATAACTGGTTCACGGATGATGCTGCGTGCAATGGCCAAACGTTGGCGCTGGCCACCACTCAACTTGATCCCACTTTCGCCGACTTTGGTCAGATAGCCCTGTCATGGTCAGTAAAATTCACTCGGTGGGCAAAGAACAGACTGTACATCTGGAAGCTGGTTTATGAACTCATCTGCAAAGGCCTCCTTGCAAGCCTTTTCCACACGCCGTCTTTTGAGCTCCTCGCTCTCATGCTCCCACTTAGTGCCGAGCAAACCAAAAGAAACATTGTTGAGGACCGTATCGTTGAATAGAAATGGTTCCTGCTGAACAAGACCAATTTGCGATCGCCACCACTTCAACTTGGTATCGGAGATATTATGAGCTCCCACAAAGATCGCACCTTGGTTGTCTACCGGCGCATTCTTCTCTTGAGTGGTATTCTCAGTCTCAGAAACCACGGTGGAATCTCTGCCATCCTTACTAGATTTGTGGGCCTCCTCTTCATCCTCCTTGTCCGGTCTGAGATCGTACCATCGCTCCAACAGAGCAACAATTGTACTCTTGCCACTGCCCGAAGGTCCTACCAAAGCAGTCGTCTTGCCTTTTGGGAAAGTGGCTTCGAAGCCTTGTAGAACAGGCACATGCTGCCGTGAAGGGTAAGCGAAAGAGACGTCGCGAAATTCGATGTCCTCGTGAGAACTCAAGTCAGACTCGTCTAAACCTTCGTAGGACAGACTGGGCGAATCGATCATAGCAAAAAATTCGGTCGAGGAGCCGATGGCTCTTTGCATGAGAATGACAGGAGCTACAAGAGTGCCCAAAACGCCGACGACTATGAGAACGGAGAAGAAAACACTAATGTGGTTGTCAGCCGAGAAAGCAGGTGGGGACGGAGGTAGACTCAGACGTTATGACCGTGTTGATGTTGTCAATATGGCCCTCACGGAAGAGCTTCAAGCCGAACCAGAAAGATAAGGCAAAACTGGCATACATCGAAAAATAGATGGGCCAAAGTTGAATACCCATCTGTAAAGACATCCCGAGACCATTCTTTTTTGCATTTTCCACTGCTGAGAAGTACTTCTTGGTCAAGGCTGGTTCGGCGCCTAGTGAGAAGACTGCTCGGACGGAACTGAAAATTTCTCCCGCTATCGATGCAGCTTTCTCATTCGCCTTTTCCAGTCGTTGCATCTGCTTGAGGACTATGGGTGTGCTAATGCTGTACACCACCAGCACAAAGAGCAAGGTTGAGCTTGTCACCAGTGTCATAGCCCAGGAGAATCGAAAGGCAACGGCATAGGCGGAAATGATCAGGGCGAGGGACATGAAGAGAGAATGAAGTTTATCCGATATGCTCATTTGGATGGTGTTGGCTGAGGTGGTGATGGTGTTCGTCACAGTGCCTGACGAAACCTCATCCAACTTCTTGATCGGCTGTGAGAAGAGCGACTTCATATAGGCCAGTCTCAAATTGGCGGATATTCGAAGTCCCGTCGTCCGGAAGCAGAACTTGATCATATTAGTCCAAGGAGAAAGAGCACTTTGGAGAGAGCAGGGAACACGAACCATTGATATATAGGTCAAGCCGAATTTGGCTATGAACAAGGCAAAGGTGTATAGCCTACGAATGGTCAGTGTGATGCAGGCTATCGTCGTATGTGTCAACGTACGCATTTTTGTTGACTGAACTTTTGAACTCCGACTTAGTCACGCCGCTGTCTGGGAGGAAGTAGCCATTGAAGTCGCCAACTAAACGGCCAAAGACAATATTCATCAGCGGGAGCGCCTGTGGAAGGAATCAGCTCAATCATCCAATTTGGGATTTTTGCTTCTCAACGTACAGTGCCAGAGGCGACGGCGCAGAAAATTCCAATCAGAAGGGCTGTACTGTCGGTTGAGGTCCTGTGTGAAAGGATTCTCTGCGCGGCGTTAGTATAGATGCCTATTTGATGAGTACTCAGGGACGGTGTCGAACCCAATAATTGCCCACTTGGGGCTTTTCCTCCTGCTGCTCATCATCTTTGACGGTGATGGTAGTTTCTTCTACAGCTTCGTCGGTAGCTGCTTTGGTTTCGCCGGTCGGTGGATCTTTGGTCTTCGCCATCTTGAAAGATCAAAAGTGAGCGCAATGGGCTGGTTGGGTTCATTGCTTCATCACATCGCTTTGTGGCATTCTCCGCACAATCATTCTGCGGCCGAAAAGACAGGTTTTAAGAATATATCAAGATTGCAAGAGGGTGATGTTAGATGGATCGATGCACATGTGTGCCTTGTTTCCTTTATTATTTAGCGAGATTTATAGTACGGAGTTCAAGAGGAGTGCGAATACGAATACGGATACGATACGCGGGCCCTCCCTCCACACTCTTGATGTGGTTGGCGCTGTCGTTTGGGCAGCATGACACGCGGTCAGAGATGATGGGGAGAATCGCAACTGGACTTTATTTCCCTAGTCACGGTTGCCTAGATATGACATCTGCCACAGCATCGGATTGAACGACGTTGGCTTCGACATTGGCCCACGAGCGCAGCAATTTACTCGAAGAGGGTGACCTAACGAACCGCCCAATGGGACTTGCGATAATTCTCAACTTGGCTTGTGTACGAGGATCTTGGCGAATGGAGCATCCCGAAGCTACCTCTGTACGTCTCGAAATCAACCTTGGAACCGCAATAGGTGGATCATTTTCAATAATGCGAAGATAATATGGAGTGAAAGTAGTGCTGCATAATGCGAGTCTGCCTCGCCGCGCGTCTGCCGTGGTTGACTCAATAGCGATACTGAAATATTTGGTCCAATCTGTTCAACTCCAAAAAAGATACAACCGACATTCACAGAAAATAGACGCAATAATTCAATCTTGGGTACGATCGAACACTAGGGTAAAGTACGGAGTATTTCTCATGCTCTCAGGAACGTACAACATGGACAGGTCACGTACAATTGTTTCTTCCTGCGTCCTCAGGTACGACTACCACGCGCTTCTGAGCTCAAGCGACACCGACTACTTCAATTGAAGGAGACCCTCAATGGCAGCATATCTCTTCGAAACAATAATTGAGCTATCATATTTTTGAATTCGGTCTTGCTGTAGGTCAGTCGATCGTAATGAGACAAGCCGGCGAGCTATAGTGACTATTGTCCTCGGTTCACCTGGCGCAACAACACGTCCCGCGGCTCTCGAATCGAAATCTCTCCTCCTTTCGAACGAAGGCGAATTCAAAAGCGTCCTCGAGTGAGGTCGAGTCGCGAAAGAGATTGAATACAAGAAACACGTAATGATCGGGGGTATCGAGCAGAATTATGAGATTGATGCAAAGCCACTGGCTGCGCCAACAAGACACTTTACACTCTGATTAAATGGCCATGTCTCTATCAATCCTCCACACTCTCCGGTGATACGGCCTAACCATATGACTTCGGACATTCTGAGACCATGCAGTTCCCGATGCCGCACACCATTCAGGCGACTTCTCCAAGCCGTTGTCTGGCTGGTAGCGGTGTATTGCAATAAATGCAGCAGCGAACTCGCTCTCTTCACCGCCAATCCTTGAAACGAGGGATCCTCGAAGTCCAACTGTCCAGCCTGTCACTTTCATCAACATAGGCACATGCTCTTCTGTGAACCACTTCAGATTGTCCTTGATCACCGCCTCATCTTTCTCAGGATCCTGGCCAACCTGCGCCACTACACTCCCGCCGGGCATTATTGCTGACATCCCTGGTTTGACCTGGTAGTATATCTGTCGATATAGGTGCCATTCGGATGACTGCACACACTCTGGCTTCTCGGCTATGGCTGCTTCATAGACGGCTGGTGTGATGACGTTCAGATCGTCAACTTGGTAGGTGATCGAGTACCGGTGAGGCTTAACTGGATCTATCGGATCAAGGGCCGTTTGCACGGTATAGCCGCCAACTCCTGGGATGTTTCTGGCAAATCCGCCGGCAAGCCTCCAAGCGTCGAACTCGCGAAAAGCTGTTGCCGGTTTGAGCCAGACCAAGAGGAACCCTTTTTCTGAGACTTTGCCGCTCATGGTGATTGGGCGCTTTTTCCGCCGATGTACAAGTGCATGTTACTGATCGTATGCTTCATGATTGAGTCAAGATACTTGACATCTTATCCCGATGAAGTCGTGACGGGATTTGAATATCCTCCCCGCAAACTTCTCCAACAATATGCAGAAGTCGGGACCGTGGCTCATTTTGATTTTACGGACACTGAGATTCAACAACGATATAACTCCGAATGAATTTCGTCCCAAAAGGGGAAAGCAGGAATTCCTGTACTTAGTGAGATATACCCTTTTGCCGTGAGTGTGACCTCCTCTGCATCCCAAAGCTCTTTGAATTCGAACCCATATCGGGCAGCATTTCGGCGGCGATTAGCTGCAGCGAATTTCTCCGACTGCAGTAACCCTTTGGAAATGCTGTTATTGATTTTGGTCTGAAGAGCTCTGGCCACTGACTGCCCTTTATCCAGCATTTTGAAAACATCCTCTTGCAGCGTTATACTAGCCCGGTTCAGAAAGGCAGAATCATATTCAAGGACTGTGAGGGTTCTATTGAGGTTGGTTTCCATTCTCACGTACTCGTGTACTTCTTTAAGTGGAGCACTGCCTAGCATACCCTTTTGAAATTCGGCTCCTGTCTCGGTGAAGGATCTCTCGATATACGGGAGTCCTAACAGCCACATCATGAAATTTAGGCCAGCGTCTAATCGTAGAGAGTATTGTGCAGTTATATTCCGGTTAAACATTAATATCACTAGGTAATTAATAAAGGCTGTTATGCGCCGCACACTCTAGTCTTTAAAAAGGATTTTAAAGCTAATTAAAGTGTTATCACTAAGTTTAACATTAAGCACTTTAGCTAAATACTTTTTACCTTCTTAATAATACTGCTTTACATAATGGCCACCCATAATTAGGAAAGGAAGTAATAAGATCTCTAGAAAATAGTGAGATATTTAGTTATATATCTAGAGCTTTTTCTTTATTTAATGTGAGATAGAATAGGTTAATTTATGTCCTTATATACTCCCCTTCTCTCTTTAATGCTAATTATATATAAAGATAATATCTAGGCCTAAGCCCTTTTTTTAGAAAGTAGTTAAATGGTCTAGCTACCCTTATGATATTATCCTAGAACTTGGTAATACCACCTTCTCTAGATTAATAGTGTAGTATTAGTCTAAGGTCGTAATCCGGATTGCCCGTAGGCTGTGCAATCCTATGCGCGTCTTCTTTGGTGAAGCCTGCCTCTTATGTACGGAAGTATTCGATTTCATTGGTCAGAAGTTGTTGCAAATTCGTTGTAACATCATGCGTGTCTTCCTTGTGGAGAAAACTAATAAACGATCCCAGTGTTTTCTCATGAAGCTTAGAGACCACTTCTATGGCGGATCGTAGTGTGAGATCTGAACCATGGAGACTTGTCTCTTCCGAGAGAACTTCCGAGCCCACGGCATTTTCAAGGACTGAGTTGGATCGCTGGTCAGGATTGAAATTGTTCGACGGACGGATTTGTTTTGCGATGTCGAAGACTTGTATCGCTTACTTTTTCGAGGTGTCGCCTCATCAGCCTCAATGGTGAAGTCATGAGAAGCACTTGGGCTTCCATCAGATTCCGGAGTTCTCTGTTGTCTCTGTTCTATCTTCGAAGCGCGGAAGTTGCAAAGATTTTCATACACAAGACCCACGATATCACGGCTGTTTTCGGGCATAAGGAGGCATCCTCAGAATCACCTTCTGCTTTTGTCTTTTGCGCCGCTTTCTGCTTTTTCTTGGATGGAGGGGTTGCTGTAGTCAATTGTCTCACCGGCGGCCTAGGGCGAGATCTGTCTCTTCCGAGGCCCCTGCTCCGACTGCGCCTGCAGTTGTTGTTTCTTTATTGCTCTTGTGACCGGCCTATTGCCAGAATCCACATTCTTTGGCTTCTTCTTCGCCGATCCAGCTTCCTCCTTGGCCTCTTTTCGCTTTTCTCCTCTTCCTCTTTCGCCGAGAGTGTCGACCTGGGGTGTACTTGTGTCTCCGTCATCAGCCTCATTCCTGATCAGAGCGTTCGAAGTGGAATCACCAGGGGCCTTTTCGACTTCCAGGTCTGAGTTGTCTTCGCCTGCATCGTCGTCTGTGGTATACAACTTCTGGCCTTCCCTCGCCACCTTCGTCTGGAACATATTCGGCTTCACTGTCGTCGCTGCTCTCGAACGACGAATCCGGGGGTTGAGAATCCGCCATGTGGAGCTTACTGGCATCTCGCTCTTCCCACTGTGCACCGTACCAGTTTGTAAAGCGCGCCATCTTTTCCTCGGCAGGTTCGATGCTCACGGAGACCATATCGATCTTCTCAAAGACGCCGCCTCCCTCTTGAAGCTCTTGAGAATCACGGGAGTGATGTTCGGGGTCCGGTTCCAATCCGGATGGCAGCTTTCCTCGTCTGGTCAGAATGCCAACCTCCTCGAAGGAAGAGGGGCCGCTGAAGACGGCTTCAAAGTCCATTGTGGGACGCGCTACAGGCCAGGGTCAGTATAGCCTGTAAACATGCTTTCAAATCACGGTAGGTCATTTGGACTTAGGTTCTGTGCTCAACGAGGTTTTCGGTCTCCAATGCATTGGTCGCAGAGGCTGCTACTGACTGGTGGATACCAGTATCTCTAGCTTCACCAGTACTGCTTGGAAGTTTTCATCAGCCAAGTTGGCCTCATCGTTCAATGCTACTAACTGATATATCAACTTGGGCAGCTGGTCAAATCTGCGCTCGGCTAGTAGTCTGGCAACGGGCCTAGTGAGGCAGCCATGGATGATGGCATGCAGCCTCTTCGCATCGGCTTTGGCTTCAGCTCGATAGTCTTTTTCATGCGCTGCTGCCGACTTTCTCGCGAAGATCGATGACTTCTTGACGGGTGTTGTCTTCTCCAAGGAGATGTTCGTCAGGGCGGTGCCGAGGCCGTTTAAGACTTTCGCTATTTTCTCTCGATCTGTGCTCTTAAGCCTGTCTCGAAAGAGAGTAGCGCAGAACGAGTTGTCTGCGACTGGAGCCATGTTTGAGGTTCGCGAGAGCTCGGCCAAGTGATGTCGATGTAAGCTAGATGGATGAACTGCCCTGGTGCCCCCAGTGGTTTGGCTGCACTTATCATGTGATGTGGTTCTCGGTGGCCTGGCCTCACTTATACTTCACTCACACTGCGCCGTGTCTTTTGCGCACCTTAGATTCTCTTCACCACTTGGCCACTCAATCTACCAAGTGAAGGTTTCCTCATCCAGGGG
Source organism: Exophiala oligosperma (assembly GCF_000835515.1). NCBI lineage: Eukaryota > Fungi > Ascomycota > Eurotiomycetes > Chaetothyriales > Herpotrichiellaceae > Exophiala > Exophiala oligosperma. Next base: position 814,081 of record NW_015622821.1, read on the forward strand.
GAAATCTCTCGCCTCCCTGGCTCCATCTGCCCTTTTCCCACTAAATAACAATCAGAAACACCCCCGGTGACTTTGCGACGAGAATGTCGAGCCAAAGCGCGCCCGCTACCGGAGACGGCGAAAAGGCCTCGGAGAGTATCATCTCAAAAAATATTGCCTCGACCACTACCGGCGGGTATCTCGAAGACCCATTCGAAAACCACGAGCCGTACGAGATCATTAGTCTAGCTAATGACACGAATTTACCTAGCTGGCATCGCATTCCTTGTTATGAATGACTACCCAGCTACTGCCAAGTTTCTAACCTCAGCCGAGAGAGAAGAAGTCACTCGTCGTCTCGAGCACGATAGAAGCTCTCTTGCCGATGAATTTGATATGAAGTACTTCTGGCACGCCGTTAAAGACTGGAAGATCTGGGTCCATATGTTCATTACCATCGGGTACAGCAGATATCCCTTTATCCCCCGATCTTTCGACATTGTTTTTTTTTTGGCTAACAAGCAAACTTTGATAGTATCTATACGCCATTATACTCGATCTCTCTCTTCCTGCCCACCATCGTCAAGACTCTGGGTTACACCAACGAAAAGGCCCAGCTCATGACTGTGCCGCCTTACATCGTGGCCTGCTTTTGTTGTATCACCGGAGGCTTTGCCGCAGACAAACTCAAGACTCGCGGCCTGTTCATGATCGGGTTCAACATCACCGCACTGATTGGTCTGATCATGCTCATTTCCTCGCAAAACCCTCATGTCAAATATACGGGCTGTTTTCTGTTTGCTGCCGGGATCTACCCGAACGTTCCCCAGGGTGTGGCGTGGAATGGTAACAATATTGGCGGATCTGTCAAGCGTGGCGTTGGTATAGCTATGCACGTTGGATTCGGTATGTTTTTTTGTCTCCATTCTGTCCCCCTGTCATTGGGTCACCTTTCTATCATGGCGTACCTAACGTGTTGTGCGTGGTCAGGTAATCTCGGTGGTGCGATTTCAGGGTTCATTTACCTTTCCAAGGATTCACCCGAGTTCACACAGGGTCATGCCATTTTGATCGCCATGATCTCTATGAGTACGTGTCTCTGCATCTTTATGACGTTGTACCTTCGACGAGAGAATGCCCGACGCGATCGAGAGTACAAGAGTCCGGCAGAGTACAATGCAAACGATAAGCACGCTGAGAGGGAAAAGGGTGACAATGCCACATTCTTTCGCTATACTACTTGAGAGAATGTAAGGCACATTGTCACGCTGGGTGGTTTTTCCTATGAAACGACGCCCAAAGGGAAGAGAGACAAGGCTGGTTAGAGAACAAGAGGCTTGTTTGACCCATTGTGGTTGGTTTCGTCTTGGGTAGATGAGGAAGCGAGAGGAACATGACCAGGGTCTGTGAAGACCCACCTTTGATTCAAATGATGAGGTGATGGGAGGCAGCAAGGATGAAACGGATCGGGGGTCGAAATTGGGCTAGGGATTATATGTGTTTTGACACTACACACACTCTCTCCGAGCATATAATGGCCAATTAGATCTTTGGTGACTGGAAAATCACCAAAAAATCCATCTTTTGTTTTGGGTCAATCTTGTGCCATGTGTACCTAGGTAACGATGTCCAAGAAACTGGTTTTGATTCGTAGTTTTCTCTGTTCGTCATTGACCTTGATACCTATTTTCCCGGGCCCCCGTGTCATAAAGGTCGTTAAAAAAAATTAAAACGCAGTCGTCTATACCCGAGTTATGTAACTCATCACGGACCGTCCATGCAATCATTCACGAGTCTCAATTTTTCAGTGGTCGAGGTACGTAAATTCTTGTCGTCATGATGTTATGATCTTGCTGCTGTTGCTGTTGTTGTTCTTGTCGTCGTCGTCGCTGTCGTCGCCCACCGTCGTCGATGTACTTCTCAAATCGTCCATTTCCATCCCCACGTTCAACGCCGCCTCTTCATCGTTGATCCGTCCACGACCACGATCGAGTTCGGCCATTGGTATTACTGAAGACGACGACGATGATTGTGATTGTCGTCGTCGTCGTCCTCCTCCTCCTCCTCTTCTCGTCGTTGCTTCTCCTCCAAGTCCAGCGTGTTTGGTTGTGGTCCGGTCGTCATCATCATTCTCCTCGTGTTGATACAACCTCATGTTTACAAACATGGCGTACAGTCCAAAATCGTAAGCCAGTCGACAGACGCCGGCGACGAGGAACGCGATCCAGAAACGGTCGTCCGCCGCCAAAGCTCCGGTGACGCTGGGACCGGCCATGGCCGCCAGAGTACGGACCATGGCCGTGATGCCCATGACGGCCGTACGTTCCTGCGGTTGGACGACGGCCGCGATGAACGCCGACCGAGGTGCCTGGTCCATGTTGTTCAGACCCGCCCGGACGAGCAAGAGACAAGAGGTCAACCAGAACCAGGGTGGGAAGGGAAACAACAACACGGCCGCCGACGAGGGGACGTGGGTGAAGACCATGGTGTTGATGAGGCCGATGTTCCGAGCCAGGGGACCGGCAAAGACTGCCCCGACGGCGCCCAAAAAGTAAGCGATCGACGTGACGTCTCCGAGGGCCGATTTGGTTGGGTGGAACTTGACGTCCATGAAGTAATTCGTCAGGGAATAAGGTACCATGCCGTCGGCAAGAGAGTCGACCGCCAACAGAAACCAAAGTTTGTACATGATCGCCCGTGTGGGCGCCGAGACTTGGGCGAAACGTCGACCGAACCAGGTTGACATGTTACGGAGGCGGGATCGACCGCCTTTTTCTGGTTCTGGTTCTGGTTCATCTTGTTCCCGTCGCCCAGTGAGGTCTTGATCGTGTTGGTGTCGGTTCTGCCGTTGCTGGAGGGTCGTATCGTCCACCTCGTCGTCATCATTCTCTTCCTGTGCTATTTCGACATAGTTCTCATCTTGTGAACCCAAACCCTCCAGTTCACATTCTTTCGTCAAGGGCAAAACTAGCACCGCATTCACGATCCCCATGAGAGTGTAGACCCAAAACAAGGCGTGGTACGCGTCCACGGGTCTCCAACCCGGTCGATCTTGGAGGAAATGAATCACCCTCCCTGAAACTTCGGATCCTATACTAGATCCCAATGTCGACGTCGTGACGTACCATGCCAAAACGTCTGACCTTGATGATGGTGTTGTCAATTGTGACAACATTGATCTGTATTGATGTTAGCTCGGCTCGGCTCAGCTTTTGCTTTGCCTATCTTTGCCTTGGTGTACTGGACAATCCCAAGGCTCAAGGTGATACATACTCTTCAATACTTCTGAATGGACCAAAATCACCACCTGTGACACTCACGACACCCAGTATGGCCGCCACCAACAAGACCCAAAAATTCTCAAACAGGGCAAACACCACACCAGTCAAGACCATGAGTCCCGATCCTGCCATTAGGACTCTCCGACGACCCACACGGTCGGCGACCAATGTGAGAAAGGTACCCAGAAAGACATCGCCCAGGAGTGTCAAGGTCATGAAGATACCAATCTGGTGGTCGGTATAATTTAAAGCGGAGAAGAAGATTGCTTTTATCGTTTCATCAGTATATCCACATGAAAAGAGTAGAACAAACTTCTTGGGGAGAGGAAGTGGGTGTGCCTGTGTATATTTGAGGAATCGAGGGGTCGATCATACCTAAAATCAAAGAATTCGTACCATACGCAAACATACGACATGTCCTGGCCAAGATGATCAGGTATGCGTTACGACCTGTTTGTTGGATCGAGACGATCCCGAATTCATGATAGAACCATTTGAATGGACGAGATATCTTGGTCCATGTTGACATTGACATTGTCCTGTGAACAGTGTGGACAGTGTGTGGAGCGTGTTGTCGTGTCCTTCAAAACGGTCTTGTTGCTCCAGAGAGTCGAGTCAAGTGTTGTATCCAAGACGATTCGACTCACAGAGTCAACTACTTCGGTTAGGTAGAGCAGACGAAATACAGAGACTTATTGGCAGTCAAAGGTTAGAGGTAGATCGCCAAAGTCGGCAAAGAAGTAAAACCAAACTTCAAAAAAGAGAGAACGAGAATGTAGCAAGAGTGAAGAAATCAAAACACAAAAACAAAAAGCCGGTTATTCAATTCGTAGAACAAAGTAGATTCACACACCGCCGTCAATTCCCTCGATGGTGCCCGCATTTCGCAGGTTTCGCTAAGAAAAAGCTTGGAATTATAGGTAAAAAACAACAACAAAAGACTGTGGAGATGGAGATGGGTAATGCAGCTGCTGAATAGGCTCCGATATGAGTCAAAAAAAACGTACTCCGGACTCGCAAATGAAGAAATGTCGGACATTCGCCGGGCGCAATATCGGATCAAGTTCCGGGCGGCACAGACCCCTGCTTAAATAGGTTGCGAGGACAGTACGGAGTACCTAGGTACTTGTAGATAGGTAGGTAGATATGCGGGTCGCCATCACAGGTTCAGTTTGATCAGACTCACATGAATGCGATGCGATGTGATAAGTATGGAATAAAGTATTAACGATCCAATACACACACACTAGATACAGTTACTTTCAGCCTTTGAGTGTCCTGAAACTCAAGTCAAGTACTCGGTCTCAAAACTCCCAACACCAACACCGGTAGTCATGGCTGACATGACTGGCTGACTGACAGTATGATCGTATCGTAACCCAAAAAAGAGAAGCATCGCTCAATAAGACTCCCTGAGAGGACTCCCTCCCTCTCTCTCTCTCTCTTGCATCCCCCTTAATAAATATAAGTAAATTCGTCATTCTTTCGATCCGTCAGGTCCAAAAACGCCTTGTCGCCCAACCTCTGTCCTTGGCCGTCGGTCTCTTCCTCCACGGCGACGTACCTATCCTCCATGGAATGGTCCTTGATGACGGCGGGTTTGCCATTCTTGACCCTGGTCCTGGACTGCAACTTGTTCAAAAACATCAGATTGGCCAGCTGAATGATGACCACGGCGAAGAGGGTGACGAAAATGGCCAACGTGCTTCGCAGACCGGGGTGGTACGCGGGGGCCTCTTTTTTGTCGAACAGTAAAGGACCGATGATGTTCCCGGCAGACGAACCGGCGTTGTAGAGAGACATGACGACAGATTTCTTGGTGCTGCCTCCGGTGTTGCCGACGATCCACGAAACGATCAAAGGGTTGCCCCCGAACAGGAAGGCCAGGAGGTAATAGGCGACCAAAAGCCCGGCGGTGGCTCCGTCGTCTCGAGGCAGGCAGTAAAGGACGGCGAGGCCCGCGATGACGGGCAACATCAGCGACGCAAGCACGACGGATTTCAGTTTGGCCTTTTGCGCGGCGTACGAGGCCACCAAAATCACGATGAACTGCATGGCGCCAAAGGGCATGTTGAGCAGGGAAGTCTTGTACTTGTCGAAGCCGACCCCCGACAGAATGAGCGGGCCGAAGGTGTTGGTGACGCTGGCTCCGACGTTGAGCAAAAGGGACATGCCGATCCAGAGGTAGGTCTTGGGTTCGATGGCCAGTTCGAGGATGTGCGACCACTTGTACTCTCGGTTACCCGTGCCGGTGTTGTTGGCTCGGAGGCGTTCGATGGCCTGGGCCTTTTCGTGGTCCGTCAGGAACCTCGCCGAAGGGATGTCGTTGTCGAGGTACCACCAGACGACGGGGGCCGAGACGATGGTCACCAGACCGACGAATAGGAAAATGATCTGCCACTCGGCCAGGGCGTCGGATTTTATCTTGCCCAGGCCGTAGGAGAGGGCGGAGGCGGCGATGGTGGCGATTCCGTTGGTGCCGTACCACGCAGCGACGCGGATGGGCTGCTCTGCGCGTCGGTACCACTGGCTGGTGATGACGCTGAAAAGCGGAAGACAGCCACCCTCAAAGAGACCCAGAAAGAAGCGCGCAGCCATCAGGGAGCTGAAATCATGGCACGCGGCCATCGAGGCTTGGGCGACGCCCCATCCCAGACAGAGGGCGGGCATGAGGATGCGGTGGGGGACCTTGACGATGAGGACGGACGAAAATGGTTGCCACGCGAGTTGGGCAATGGGCGCGATCGATCCCACCAACGAGTATTGGTTGCCGGTGAGGTTGCAATCCTTTTGGAGGCCGAAGAGGGCGCCGTATCCCAAAACCGACTTGTCGAGGATCTGAAGGAAGTAAACCCAGACGAGAATGATTAGGATCCTTTTGTCGGTCTTTCTTCTGATGCGTTTGTTCTGAGACAAGCGTCAGTAACTCGGCAAAGAACGTAAAAAGGGTGTGAAATTTACATCTTCATCTGTGAGTTCGACTCGACCAGTCCCGACTATCGAGAGAGCTCGATCGCCGTGTTTCTTTCCCGCCAGGACCAAAGTGGGCTGGCCCGTCTCGACATCCTCGTCATGGGCCATGTGATTTCTCTTGTCGTCCATCATACTGGCCATGGTCGGACAGAGAGAGAGAGAGATTGTTGTTGTGGTGACAGGCAGGCGATATGGGATGCCCGATTGTTGTAGGATGGTTTCGCAGTCCCGAAGTCTGCTCGTTGGTTTGGATGCGAAAGTGATGGGCGGGGTCTAACACCTGGAGGGAAATGGGACGAATTTATAGTCAATTACAAAAGCATGGGTAAGTGCATTCTGCCTTTCACTTTGACCGCAAGAAGAAAGAAAGACGTCGTCGAGTCGAGTCGAAGCTCGCGAAACCGAACAAGGGGGGGTGATGAAAAAGGTGTGGGGTCTGGGCATTACAACATACTTTCGACCCTCGTGTTGTTTTTCGCCTCAAGCTCACGAGAGGGAGAGAGACAGAGCTATCAAGCTTCAAAGGTTATGAAAAAGAAAAGAGACCAATGAGTGATTGCACATGTCATGCTTTGACCGGGGTTGGGTGTTGCAAGACCATGAGATCATTGGCGACTCCGTTCAAAGCCTGTGATCAGCCACTTGACTCGACGCTATTTTTCGCCCGGCTCACAGTACACCAACCAAGACAAAGATCAACCCCGCAATCAATCGAAGGGGAGTGTCGGCGTTTGAACTCCCATCCCAAGGCAGGACGAGCGGAACAGCCGCCGCTTTCTTTCGAGGGCTACTCGTGTTGAGGCTTCCGGAAAAGGTGACCGTCAACCTATAGCCGGGCGGGTTGTTCTGGGGGGAGGGGGGCGAGAGCCTCTTGGCTCGTTGTCGGCCGTAGCTCCGTCTTGAACCGTCCGTGGGGGCAGTTGATGATGGTCGTTGGGGGTCCTTGGGGCGGGGGGTGTTTGGGGGTCCCACAGCCACAGTGACCGAGCTCTTGTTCTCTCTCCCTCTTTGAAGCTTCCCAAAGTCTGGGGAAAGTCGTTTCAATCTGTCGCACTCGAGATTCCAGTGGATCAAATCTTCAATTGCCGAGGGTAAGGTGTTCACCACACCTCACGAGATGGCGGCAATTGATCGGAAAGGATTCCTGTCACTGAGGTGCTCCACGGACTGAGCCCAGGGCCGAGCTCAATCTAGGCCTTGATCATTGTCTCGTGGGGGAATTGCCACGATGAGACTTGTTGCGCGCCATCACTCTCGCGTGCGAGGAACGGCAATGACTCGGAGATCTATGTCGAGGTGATGATTGACCATTAAAAGGATAGTAGTCTACTCTAAAAGAGAGCAAAAGTCAAGTCTAAGTCTAATGGCGAACACGAGCGAGCGCGTCGCTTTGCACAAGACCGACTTATTTCCTCCAGCCTGTTGACATCTATTGCCATTACCCTTGTCGATATTCATCTTCGTGAATGCTCCCGACTTGCACTTGACATCCCATTGAGTCTTGTGCGGAACTTATGGAACGGTCGAAATCGTCGGAGGCGTCCAATTGTCCAAACCTTGATGATTTTCCCCCAGGAGTGCAGTTCTCTGCGGAATCTAGGCATGGTACCGTCTAGTATACGTCGGCCACGTCGGCCCTGTCGGCGTCTTCGGCACGTTCAATGATTCCAGGTGGCTTGGGAATCTTTTGTCGGAAAATGTGTCGCTTGATGAAGTAAGGAAGCCATACTTTCAATTCATATCCGAGGAAGCTCTTGGTCGGGACCGAAAAGACCTCTGCGAGAAAAAAGTCAGCATCAGAGCCCCCAAATCAGGATGAATGGATTGTCATCACATACGGTCAATTTCTTCCAGGGTGAGTTGTTTGGTTTCTCTGACGAAACAGAAGATCATGAACCAGGCAATCAGGTTGAGTCCAGCATAGAAACCGACTGGAATTCAAGTTAGCAAACAATCGCCAGTCGTCATGGGAATGAAAACCTACAAGCCCCAGTGGGAGTCATGACGGTCCTCATACGAGGGAAGGTCAAGCTGAGGATACCAGCTACAAAGCCTTGTCAGCCATTTGCCAATCTCACATTCAAAAAGTTGGCTCACCAAAAGTGTTGTTGATGCAGACTGCCCAAGCCATCCCCTGCTCACGCTGAATAGTAGGGAACACTTCTGCAGAGTACTGGAATGCAATGGGACCTTCTCCCAGGGAATAGGCGATGGTGAAGAGGTAGACGAATCTAGTCGCAAAGAAAATGATTAGATCGGCCGCCCATTAAATCCGGGCATCCATCACGACTTACAAGACAACAGGACCAATCTGGGATCCACGGCTTCCATCCGTTTTGAGAAGAGATAGACCGGCGGCCAACAAGAAGAGGCACATGAAAGGGAAGGTCTATGGACACAACGCCGTCAGCTATCATCCCCACGGCAAGTCAATTGGGGACAGAAAACGTACCGCCAAGGTCAAGGTTCTTCGGCCCTTGGTGTCGATGAGGAACAGGGTGGGGAACGTCGCCACCATCTGGATGGCACCATAACCCAAAGATGCGTACAGGGCCTGAGTTGGGGTATAGCCGACATCTTCGAAGATGGTTGAACTGTAGAAGGAGATGACTGGAACGAATGTTAAAAGACGCGATCTGAGGACACCGGCGAGAGGAGCAACTTACTGTTGATGCCACACATCTGCTGAGCAATCATCACGGTGGAGGCACCATAGTTGGCGCGCCTGATTCTGGGCACGGCGAAGCAGTCCCACAAACGGGCGAAATAACCGTTGCCACGAGCTTCACGAAGTTCCTCCTCATAGAGAACGTGCGAGTAGTAGAAATCTCTGGCGGCAATGATGGGATGAGCTCGCAGTCTTTGCATCGATCGGAATCCCTGGGCGTGCCTTCCATGCTTCATGAGCCTAGCAAAAGTTATGGTCAGTCAGCAAAACAATGCCAGGGATGCGGATCATAGAGCTTTCTAGGGAGCAACTCACCAACGAGGACTTTCGGGACAGAAGTAAATTCCGATCATGAGGATGAAAGATGGGATAAAGGCCGAACCAAGCTGAAGCCGCCATGAGATTCTACCAGTGTCCTTGACGATGACATTGGCAGCAAAACCCAAGAAGATACCTAAGCGACGAAAAACAGAGCAGATCAGCCAAAGGGCTCTTGGAACAGGCAAATCCACAACAGTCTCAAAAGCCTTACCAGTGACGACCCAGAGTTGCCAGAACATGACGAGAGCACCTCGGACACGGGCCGGGGCCATCTCAGCAGAGTAGATGGGCACCGTCGCGTTCTTTGCACCAATTCCAATACCCATGACGAATCGAGCGGCGAACAATCCTTGCCATGACTTTGCAAATCCGGAACCGATGGGCGTTGCAGTCAGACAGCAAGCGGTGATGAAAATCTCGCCTCTTCGTCCAAAGTAGTGATTGAGAGGATCGACAATGAAAGCACCACTGCGCACCAGGTCAGTCTTCTCATTTCACGACGCCCGCAAAGGGACCACAAGACAAACTGTGTGTGAATACAACTCACATGAGACCGGCCGTCAAGAAAATGATGGCGTTGATAATACCGACGATCCATTCATCTTTGCCTTTGCCGTTGATCCCGAAAGCTTCAGGGAAGGACAAGTTGGCACCGTTGGAACCGGTCTGATCCCAACCCTGGGTGGCGGCTCCGATGGCGCACAAGCCGATCGAGTACCAGAGCATCTTGGGGCCATGCCACTTGTGATCCTTTTCGTACTGGAGGGCGTTGCGCTCGTGGTCCTCGAGTTCGTTGACGCTGGCGAAGTTGTCCGGGTCGCGGGCGACGAGGGCGGCGCGACCAAAGAGGTTTGCATGCTCGGGCATGCCGTGGGTCTCGGCGAAAGACATGGCATTGAGGACCGTCTGTTCCGGCGAAGTGCGCTATGACCGGGGTGACCAGATGTGTCAGTTTTTTGTTTTGGTCTTGTTTGTTGATGGCTGGCTCTCAAGGTGGTCGACTTCCCTTCATGGCGGCGCAGCACCGGGAAGAAGACGACAAGGAAGAGTGTGGCTGTCTTGGTTTGCTGGCTTACCTTCAAAGGATTCTCGACCAGGTTGAGAGCGACAGACTTGCGACGACCGCCCTGCTCTTCCAGCCCGGTGGTGGGCGTCTCGAAGATGGCCTTTTCATTGCCGGTGACATCGGCAGTGTCCACCGAAGGTTTGTCCGCCATGATTCTGCTGCAGGTACAGTACAGTATGGGAACTGTTGGTTTTGGAGGGGGAGGGAAAGGGAACGAGAAAGAGAAGATCTGCAAACAACACGAGAGGAGAAAAAGGGTCCGGACCGAAGTACATATATACTTGTACTTTGACGACCCTACATACACTAAAACACTACGAGTACACACCTACTGTACGGAGTACTGCTACTAGCTTGGCTGGAGATACGGAGAAAAAGAGGGCAACAAGAAGAGAGTCAGGTATCCATACTCCCGCCGTAATGAGTAGTACGGTATACTACTAGAGGTAGTGACCTGGGCCACCCAGCGCTCTTCGGCCGTTTCTTCTCGTCTCCGCATTGGAGGAGGAGGAAGAAGAGGAGGAGGAGTAGTGGCCCGGGTTGCGGAGGGTGGGTGTACTGTGGTTGTATGGAGGGAAGGGAGGAATAACTGGATCGAGGGAGGAAAGCAAGAAGCTCCTCCATCCATTCGGTAACAAACGAGTAATGAGGTAGTGAGCATGGGTACTCCGTAGTACGGTACAGTACAGGTAAGTAGTCGTACCCATGACCATCGCAGAGAGGGAAAACCTGGGCGCGCGCGCCGGACGGAATCCCTTGGCGGGTCCTTCGAGTACCACGTCAACAAACACTACTGTATCTAAGTGCTCCGTTTGATGTACGAATGTTGATAGACGCCCTGACGGTGGCTCCACGTGCGATGCAACCAAGGAGCCCTCCATGTAGACGGATGACTATGGCAATTAAACGAGGGAAGTCATTATTCGCCTACTTGTATACTGGAGTCACTCAACCGGAGTGATCGTCGCCATCTACTGCCCAAGGCCGTAAAGGACGTACAGCAACGAGTACAATGGGGAGCGGTCATGCTTGCAGAAGTGTGGGACCCCGACTAGATGTTTAGAGAACGATCGCCCAGTCGTCGTTGTGTCGTTGCTGACCCGGATAAAACAGAGAAAAGGCAACTTGTTGAATCATGGTCCGAGGACTCACACGAGTATTTTCCCGTGCAGTCCGTGGATAGGTTCTTCTTCATGTGTACAGTACGGACCCAGTGTTGTACTGTATGCAACTCCTTTTTTGTCGGTGTCCTGAGATTCACAACTGTTGAGGGATAATCCCAGTCTTTTTGTTTTCTTCTGTGGCCCCCGATCAACACATCCGATCTTATCTTGCCGATGGAAAATCAGGCCCCTCGCCTCCTCCTCGTTCTATCTCCCCAGTCCGTCCCTTGCTCCATAAGCAACGTGTCCAGATTGCATCTCAGGTTTCCTACCCGGGGAGGGTGGTGGTCGTCGATCGAGGAGAAAAGGGTCTAACACTGCTTACGAGTTGTTGTAAATGCACGATCGATTGAATTGTCCATACGAAGACATACAATACACTACGAGGCTCACCTTCGTACCAGGAACGGGTGTGATGACGATCATTCATTTTAGGGGCTCCTTTCGTAGCCCTAAGAGACGGCAAAACAAATGCGCCTACTATGTAAGCCCAGACACGAAAATGGAGCCTTCCTCCCCCCCACCCCCCTCCCGCCGAACAGAAATCAAAGATCGAGAGAGAAGACGTATGTATTATTTCGTTCCGTACTGTAACCAAATTAATGACAGATCAATAATAATCTGTCCATGTCTGTTTCTAGAAAGAGAGAAAAATTTTGTTTACTCTCATGTCATGATATCCGTAGTTCCAGTGGTTTGTTATCCGACGTTGACGTGGGACATGGTACTGGTTGTATGAGCCTTGAATCGAGGACGTAAGGCGTAAAAAGGATCACGGAAAGTCAATCGTCGCTAAGATATGCTTTGCTTTTTCACTTGGGGTCGGTCCAAGAAACTTTCTTTCAGTGGCGTTCTCTTTATTACCAAAGGAAGACTGATGAAGAAGTCTTGGGTGAAAAAGCATGGCGGGTTGGCGGGCCCAGTGAAAGAGGATCAGAGGCACGTGAATCGAGCCTTGGGAGGAGGACGAGAAGCGCCTTTTACTTGCCTTGCACCAGAACCACTCCGGAAGGTGGGCGGATGGACGGGGAGATTGCTCGGTGGTTTTGTACCCGGGACGAGTACAAGTACAGTACTCCGTACGGAGGATGATGGAGGGGAATGATGGAGTTGTGTGTGGATTTCAGGTACGTATCGTCGATGCTGCTCACACTACTCGTCTCCCATGCCCGTCGGCGAGTCGCACCCAGAGTATACCTAGGTAATAATCAAACCCTCTGAAACAAGGAATGAACCTGTGATCAATCACATGTGGACTTGTAAGGGCTCGCCTAGGCTTGTTGGTGCCATCGAGTGCCTAGATAGCCTTGGGAGTTTGCTGGTGGCAACCACCCGGTCATCACTCCGTACACCAAGGGGAACCACATTTGAGCCGGCCAAAAAGACCAAACACCACCATCTACAATGATACTAAACAACGATACAAGGACTCGGTACGCTTGGTCATATTCAGTAGTGTAGTCAGTAGTACTGTAACTATCCTTCTTGTAGTAGCTTATCCGGTTCTCCGGCTTCGCCTGAAACATTGAACAAGTGGCAAGTTGACAAGTAGAAAGACTCGAGTGACAGGCTTTTGTCCTCCGTACCACTACTCCCTCCTATTGTACTCCGTACTGTACTGTGTTGACGCTTAAGCGATGTACTCGCTTGTCACTGTAAGTAATTTATTTGAAGTCGTTTCGATGAGAATCTCCGTTGCAAGTGTCGTGTGATACGGAGTTTGATGATGATGCCGTTGCCCACATGGTTTTTACGCAGCGATACAGTACGGATTTACGGAGGTGCGAGACGAAGAGATCCTCCATCTCTCACGCGACAGACCTAAGACAGACGAGGCGAATATGCATTGCACACATGCAAAAAATACACGAGGACTCACAATGCAACCACACACATCCCAATAGGTCATCTTTACCCGTTATCTACGGAATGATTAGGCCGAATACGAGAACATTCGGATACCTTATCCATTTTTTCGATCGTAAACCTCGTATTATTACTATTTGCACATGTCTCGGGAGTACTCTGTTCCTGACCCTGAACAAAGATGACCGGATACTCCCAAACCAGAAAGACTTGTTCTATTGTAGAAGAACTGACAGGCGATGGCCTGGGCGACTCATAAATGGATTGCTTTGGGCTGGAAGCTGTACCCGAGCTTCGATCTTTTTTGTGAGGATGTTTGGAACAAACGACTCCACGGGACTGGAAGGGGAAAATGTCACACTATGCGAGCTGCGAGCTGCGACTCTCCATATGTGCTGGTAACTCGTAATAAGCACCTGACAATTGACAGGGAGTAATGCCCACTCCCCCTACAGTATGGGTATGCGTATGCATCTGCGGTTGCATTTTGGATTCCTTTTTTTTCTCTTTCTTCTCCCTAGGTCCAGTACAGCAAGGCGTACGAGTGACGACGACGACAACCGGGGGGTCCCCTCGATTTCCCATCGCGGGCACTCCGTCTGGGTCAGACAAAAAGGGTGGACCATTTTGGGGGCCGGGTTTCATTTTGGAGCCCTTTTTTTTTTCTTACCGAGTACATATGTACTCCATACAACGCCCGCCACCGCCTATGACCTGTGAGTACGCCCTACAACGTATGATCCTGGATAGTTGTTCCGCGCCCGCCGTAGCCTGTGCTTATTAGGTCGTGCATCACCATCACAAGTGCAATTTACAGCGGATTGTCCGTGGCAATACTTACTTGTACTCGCACCCCTGGTCCATAGTCGTAACGTTGTGCTTGAACGGAAAATCAAAGACACACAAGTCTCGACTCTTACAGGGAAGAGGGGGGGGGGGGGGGAAGAAGAAAACCAGCTACGGGTTACTATATTCATCGATGCCGACAAGGCTGATATGAGTGATCCCGTTCTTGTAAGGCCAAGGCGTCCATGACATGAGAAAAGAAAAACCCCCACCTGATCGAAGATTGCATTGCATTGATAGCTACGATTTAGCCTTGGCCAGGCAGATTTCGCCTCTCTCTCTCTCTCGCGCGCGCGCGCGCACGTGCTCAAGTCCACTTCTCTCTAGCCATCTAATTGTTTGCCTTGTTACAGTATTACAGGCTCTACCGACATGACACGGTGATACACAGACGATCCACTGTGATCTAGATGGGCGTCCGTAAACTTTGGTAGGTTACTGTCCAGAAAGTGGACTCGCAAACTGGTCTGGTCGCTTCTGGGTTTGGTTACTTCATTCTCACTCGTTCGCGAACCGATAGTTCCTACCCAAGTCAGCCGCTGCGAAAAAAAGGCACAACGACAAACAAGTCAAGTCACGAGCAGAGTATCATCATGATGCTGGAACCAGTCACAATGTTCTTTCCCACTCGTTAGTACTCGCTCAAAGGTCCATCGGATCGGGGGTTCCAGCCCGCCGACACTCACCCACCTGCAATGGGCGTCGAGGCAAGCTCGTTACAGTTTGACCGCCGAAAGACGAACGAGATCGGCCTCGTGCAAAACAGGCGCCGTGAAGTACTGACAGTCCTGCCCGGGGATGTACCCACAGGCGCGACACGAGTCTGTGGACTTTGCCCGGAGGAGGGGATGACGACGTTCGAGCTGCAAATACTGTTATTGTCCAGGAAGGTTAGAATGTCAGGTAAGGCCTAGTAGAGGTTTGATGATTATGCGACTGTCGATCTACAAGAACCGAGTTACGAAGGGGGTTGCCCACCAGGTCCAGATGGTGGTGGGGTACTGTTTGACCATTCTTGTAGGTAATGGATGGACAAGCAAAGAGTCGGACCGCGTTCAGGTCTACGAAGAGTAAACGTTGACCTCCTCAAACATATTCTGACTCTACTGTCAGTTCGTGAAGAAGGATGGTGGAGGGAAAGAAAAGGAACACCGGGTCAGGATAGTTGCTCCGATTTGATCATTCGGCGGTCTCTCCCTTTTTCGCCGTCGTCCTCTTCAACCAGTCTTCCCAGTCAAACACCCCAGGACCCTCCATCCACACGCCGGGCTCCCTGTCCTCGACAATGACGCCCTCTTTGTCCCTGAAGAAGATCAACCCTCCACCGACATTCTTCAATGGATTGCCATCTCCCTCGCCTCCTCTGCCGACGGGGCCGACATTGAATCCACAGGTCTGATAGAAGCGTTCTTTACCGTCGGCGGCAATGACGCTACACGCGACACCTTCCTTTCGCGCCTGCTCGAGACCCCAAGCGACCAGCGCCCGACCTTGTCCTTTGCCTTGAAAGTCGGGATGCACGGCCAGGCAAGCCAGGTACCACGACTCGGCACGATGACCCTGCCAGATGTGATCGAGGAACCCATCCGATTGTTCCAAGATGTCTTCATGTTCGGGTGCGGCAGCACGGTTGGGTGAGACAAACTTCAATGCCTTGACTACGAGTCCGAACAGGGGTTTGAAAAGGCGTCCTAATGGGAAGAGGAGAACACGGTCAGCAAAGACGGTGATTCGGCATGAGCAGTACGTCAGAACTTACTTGGATCCCACCATGCCAATTCCCATCCTGCAACTCGATTGTCCCTTTTCGCCGGAGCCATTCGAGTCCAATGAGCCAAGCCCGTGATTACCTCCTGCTGTTGCCCCTCAACCTTTTCTGTCGTCACCAAAAAGACATGACTCCAGTCCCACCAGTCAACTATGAATTGTCGGTACCAGTACTTGTCAAAGTCGGAAGGGTGTTCGTTGCGCCTTGGGTGTATCAAACGTCCAAAGAGGACTTCGTCCCAAAAGGCGAGGGTGGTTGTACGTGCCGCGTTTGCGAGGTCGCCGAATCGGGCCCGACGTAAGGTGAAGCTAGGATGAGGGTTGAGCCCGACCGTGTTTGTGGTCGATGGACTTTTGAGGAGAGATGACGACTCGGAGGCCTGAGGGCCAGACATTTTCATATAGTTCCTGGGCAGGGTGGGCTCGTGCTTTTACCTAAGCATAAGACCAAGATCTGTGGAACTGCTCAAGAGATATGGGTTTGTGAGATCCAAAAGCACCGATTGTCCCGCTGATATCGAGCTGACGAATAATGACACTCCTGGGAAGAGTAATGACCGAATCCGACTTTAATCCCTTGTAGATATGACTTGCGATGTCGTTCGATGGACAGAATACTATCGTTTATCTCTGATATGGTTGGTATTCGTACTCGTACGGAGGTAGAGGTGTCGGGGACAGTGGAATTGGTGGAGTTTTCTTGGGATTTCTGAGATAGCCGAGTTTCCACTTATCGAAGATCTCACACACGTGTCGAAGTCCAAGGATCCTCTCTGACTCTCCAGTTGAACTAAACTCTGGCAAAGTAGCTCGACCTACACAATTTGATCAACGATAATTGATATATGTGATGATGATGATGATGATGAGAAAAGGCGACAGGCTCGCAGTACAAGGTAGTCGGGAAGAATCTCCCCTCCAGTAAGTCGATCTGGAGTACCAAGACTCAAACTCCACACCTGTCGAGACCAACGGTGTGTTTGCTAGACTCGTATTATTCCCAAGCGAAGGCGTCGGACCAAATACAGCGACCGGATGAGGATGAGAACAAGCTGATCTGATCCGAAGGAGAAAATAAAAAGGACGGAGAAGGTCCCCTGCCAAGACTACGGATTGGGCAGGTAGTTAAAGTACGGATAAGGACAATTGTACGGATGCTCGGACCCAGTACCTCAATCGACGGATACGGGCCAGCCACTTGTCGGATATCGGTCTAGGGTACATACTATCACATTCTCCAGAGTAACCGTGACAACGACCTAACTACAAGGTCGATCTTTCATCGATGTTGAAGCAATCATAAAACCGCCCGTAACACAGATCGTATTTCATGACATGCCAGGATCCAACTGGTAGCATTGATAGCATTGATAGCATTGATACCAAAAGGGTTGTACTCTATGTCAACAGACAGAGTCGATTGCAGACCGCAGACCGACATGGAGTACGCGTACTCCATACAGTGTATCGAGACTCGTTGCCAAACTCCTCAACACCAACGACATAACAACCAAACAAATCACAACCACCAAATGATACCTTGTAGAGCTCAAGTTTTCCCTATACCAACATGGTCCACGGTCGGCTTTGCCCCAAATCTTCCAAATCTATCCTTGATTCGCCTTTCGCTCTTGCATAGTCATATTCCAGTTCATGACAATCATATTGCAATGTATACCTCCAATCAAAATGTTATCCTTGCTCTTTCAGACGCCGAAAACCCACAATCATTCCTGAGGCCACGGGGTCAGCACCCCTGATACAGACCCAATCCATCTAATTCCTGTCTGCATTCGTCTCATAGCGAATGTTCCACTGAACATCCTTTCGGATTATATGATCTTGACTACCTGTCCTTTCAATCGACTCTTGGTCCCTCGTTTTGCTACCATGGTGCATGTCTTGTGCAAAAGGTGCCTGTTCCCCAGCAGCGTCACGAGTAGAGCGATCGGCCGAACGGTTTTGCGAATTGCCTTTGCCAACGGAACCGAGTTCGTACCCGGACGGCCGATGAGAGCGACCACCTGAGCCATATTCTTGTGTGCTCGAAGGATCCAGCTGGATGCCGAAGCCGCTGCTGAAACTCTTGACAAACGACTTGAGATTTGGTACCGTTGCCGATATCAGCGACCAGCAGAGTTGGACTTGCTGCAGAACAAGCGCATATACGAGGGCAAGCCCAGGATTGCGGGACGTGGTGTAGTCGGAGATGTACTTGAGGTGGAGGATTGAGAGTGCGACCAGGCTGAGAAGGAGAACTTTAGTATATGAAGCAACCTCGTCGAGGCTGGTGGGTCAACTTACGGCAAACGAAAGGAAAAGGCGAAAACCACCTGACATTTTAGTGCAAAGGAAATGTGTACAGGTACAACGATCGCAATGGCGAGGAGGATCAAAAGGCATTCAGTCGCTACATCGAAGGCTGTGATGAGCTGCCACCGCAAGAACTGCACTTGATTAGCACGGGTCCATAAGCATGTTGGAGTCATTACATACCTGGTGTGAACACTGAGACGCATTGCCTCTGATAAAGTCGGCAATCGAGCAGTCGACAGATATTGCTACCACCGAGAGAATGCCCCATAAGCCTACGGCTGTGAGGAACCCAAGGGTACACCAGTAGAATATTTTTGACTGTCCTTCAAAGGTCGCTTTCGGGCCATTCAAATTGAAAAGCCTCATCATCAGATACAAAGTAGAGGCTTTAGCAGCCGCAAGGGCCAGGAGGAACATGATTTCGCCCGCGAAAGCAGCCTGGTCATGATGTCAGCTGAAGATCGCTCTCCATATACCCGAGTGGCTCTCACTCGGCTGGCCTGTTCTACTTCACTTTGACGAAGTAAGTCTTGCGTTTGGCCCAGTCCATGGTGGAGTCCGACCATGATCGCTGTGACCTCTCCAAGCTGGATGACCTGGAGCAAGGCGTTAGTAAAAGAATGTATGTTATGAATGCTGATGGAAAATGCATACTGTAGCTGCAAAAGCCAGGTAGTCATCCAGCCCATGCGTCTTTCGTCGTAAGTGTGCTCTCAGCCCAAAAGTAATGACCGAGTAGATGAGGCATAGGGAGGCAGCTATCCAAACAGAGCCTCCATGGTCATCGGGTGTGATGGGAGAAAATCGGCTCGCATTGTCAGAGTTGGCCATCTTGGAACAGAGATTGTCAATGCTTTCGTCAACGAAGGACAACAGTGATGCTGTTACCAGCAGTAGAGATATATCAAGGGTTGGTCAAGGTGTATATCTGCCAGTAATCATTCTCTTCCCTCGAAGTATCGGCACCATCAATAGTCAACTCTATCACGTTCCTGCACGACTAGGGTTGGTCTTCCGGACAAGGATGGTGTCAGTCCCCATGTCCTTCCATCTAGGAGGTTTCTCTTTGATACACCTCGCTTCAGAAACACTCTTGCTCAGGGAACGTAATCACACGCTGACAACTGGGGTCCTGGATAGACTTGTGCTGGTACTGTAACAGTTACCACTTCAAAAAATCTGGTTGTCCCTCTCAGCGGGCCGTGACCAAGGAATGTCCAGACTCACCATGACCTCAAACCGACTAGTTAGGCTGACAGGTATCAGTTGTCGCCACTATCATGAAAGACTCTCAGGCTCCGCTACAGCCAGGATCCTATGACCAGATGCCAAAGACCATGCCGCACTCAGCTGGAGCCGATGGATGTCGATCCCTCCAAATGAATAGGTGCGGACGTGTCAGGAGAATGTTTCCCTCGACTTGATCAGTGCATGAGAGCTTTTGCTTCTCCTAGGGCAACCATGATTTGACCAGCCACGGAAATTGGGTTGATGGCTCGAGTGATACGGAGTACTTTTGGTAGAGCAAGGGAGCCGTCTTCGTGATTGCTTCCGGGTCACACAACAAGGCGTATGTGGCGTCGCACCACCAAGCCTTGCAAGGAGCTAAGCTCGGATGACTTACTTGAGGACGATCCTGTACTCGTACATTTGCGCAGGTCCGCTAGGAGCCCGTAGAGCGGAGGAGCTCCCAGCTCATCGGCTACTCTTTCTCCAAGTTGATCGACGCCGCCAATACGAGGATGGTTCTGAGGCAGCGTACCTGAGGTTTCTGATTGCACAGACTTTCCGCGATGCGGACGGCAATGAAACGCCACTTAACGATGACTTGCATATTGACAGAGACATTCTTTTGAGTACGCCATTATCGTATGGCTTGGATTGGATGCCAATGTGTGAAGGGATTCTCTGAATGCTCGGTATCGGAAGGGAAGGCCCAGGTCTTGCTGGCCCATGTCGTAGTCCCCATGCTTACCCTGGAGAGCCAAGCACCTTGTGGCTGCCTAATTTTCAATGCCACAGTCATCACATCATGGTCCCAGCCCATGCCATCCTCATGCACCACAACGTTTTGGTTAACCTCAATAAATGCTGCAAGGTTTAGAGGGTGTCCTATGATAGCATCAGATACAAACACTTAAGCTCGGAGTCTGAGCGTATCGCAGAATACTTTTTCCACCAGAACTCAATCGGCGGATGGGGCGTGCTGGAGTTTGGCTCCGTCACAGCAAGTCAACAATAGCCCTTTTAGGAGATGGATGAGGGATTCGGCTCCCCCATGCCTTGGGGTTTCGACTCTGGTGTGTCCACTGATAGGGAAACCAGAAGATGCAGTGCCAGTAGCGTTGGTGGAAGCGTCACTAACGTCGGCTATGGCAAGTCCCCGGGGGGGCGCAATCCACCTGGGATCTGCCTTCCGACCGCCGTGGACTTCGCTTGGCCGGGATCAGTCGCCAGCAAGCGTGCTTAGATGTAAGCCCCCGCCCCCAAGGACTCCCCAAGTCGGGCTCTCTCACTAATAATACATACTGTTGAATTGAATTTTGCCAATCGGTTATTCTTACATTAGTGTAAATCCGTCACCGTCTGTGCCCGAGCTTTGGGTCTAGGCTTCGAGGGGACGACTACCATGTCAAAAGCAAACATCGGAAAGAAGTGTTTGAAAACTCGGCTGAAAAAGCACGATATGTTACGACATATGTTTAACGTCAGCCAGCTTCTGTGAGATAATTGCGAGGCGGAGGAACGGATACTGTGAAAGGGCTTGTCCGCTGTCAAGTAATGACACCCGCTAGTTGCTCTGGTTTTGGTGCCTTCGGTTACGGACCGTAGTAGTGCCTGTCAGTCGTCCCCACCCTCTGCGGTCTTTTGTATTTTGGCTTTGAAGGTCGCATGCATGATGAACACCTGCATGCTTTTCCAGGATGTATGCTTTTGCTCGGAACACCATGAGGATGATCCATCAACATTCTTACTTCAGGTCCTGGTCAGGGCATTTCGGTAACAGAAGCAAGATACGGGAGTGGTCTGAAGCAGGTTGCATCCCCTGTCTCGCTGATTCACATTCTTTGGTAGCGAGAGAGACTGGGCTCTTGAATTGGCACTCGAGGAAGGTACCGTCGCCTGTAGTGCCAACCTGTCAGAGTAGCTGGACTAGGGTCAAGCCTCTCAAACCACAATTGAAGTGGATAACCAATCGCATTTCTACTCATGTTGGAGCAGCGTCTTTCCCTGTCTTTCGTATTGACTGGATTGGTCGCGGCTTATGATCCGTCAGTGTAGTCACACAGTAGTCTTGGTGGCTTCAATCAGGCGTTTTTGGCTTTGCTGTCTTGAACCAGCTCTTGAAAGGGGCCTTCCCCTGCGTCGCCTCTCGCCTAGCCTCAGTGGATTGCGATAGTGACAATTAAAGCGTTTCTTGGTTTGAAGGGAAAGTGCACTCCGTAGTGTTTCGTGCATGCGAACGACCAAAGCAAGGGTTCTCTGGGATCAGGATATGGTCGGCTAGCTTTTGCGTGCATTTGCACCGCGTAAAGCGTCTCGAGTCCGTGTACATCCATCCAGTTCGTGCACCAAGATCCTCTTCGCTTCGACGAAGCTCAACAAGGTCAAGATATACCCCCGTGGAAGCCACATGGCAGATACTTGTCGCCTTCTCCCATTCTGATCCTTTCATCTTCTGCATTCAAGACAGTGCAGATCGACCTCACTTCGTAGACAGTCAGCAACTTCAACGTGCTTCACTGTGGTAGTTCTGTCGTTCCCTTCGACCGCCCAGCCAGCTTCTAGGTTCGCCCTCAACACGCACTCTGCATCTCCGAAATGTCGCAGGCAAAGGAAAATGGCGTCCTCACATCTCAGGTCGACCTGGAGATTTCCAACCAAAACCTGCCTGCAGAGAAGAAGGGCACACACGATGATCAAAGGGATATGCTTCGTATGGGGAAGGTCCAGGAATTGAGGGTGAGCAAACACATATCCCTGTTGAAGCAAGCATGTAGTTGCTGATTCCCTAAGCGAAACTTTCGGTTTCTCTCGATTTTTGGCTTTTCCATGATTCTTATGGCGAGCTGGGAAACCATGCTAGGGTCTGTACCTCTCTTATACCTCTCCGAGTGACATATTTTGACACTGGAACAGAACATCTATCATTGGTCTGATCAATGGCGGAACGGCTGGACTTATATGGATGTACCTTGTTGCCTGGATAGGATTTCTGGCCGTGAACACTTCAATGGCGGAAATGGCGTCGATGTGAATTTTCCCAGATATCCAGGTTACCTGGTACCTTCTGACAAGTGCCAGGGCTCCGACCTCAGGTGGCCAGTATCATTGGGTGTCTGAATTCGCACCTAGAAAGTATCAAAGGTTTTTGAGCTTCATCGTCGGTCAGTGTGATTGGTATGAATTGCCTCTGCAGCTCTAATAGACTCTTAGGTTGGCTTTGTGTGCTGGGTTGGCAGACTGGTGCTGCCAATACAGGTGAGAACAAGCCTCTTCCCCGAACAGAAGAACTCCACTGATACTTCCTAAGCGTTTCTGGCCGGTACCCAGATCCAAGGATTGGCGATTCTGAATTATCCTGGATATGTGCCCGAGCGATGGCACGGAACCCTTCTAACATTCGCTGTCGCCTCTTTCTCGGTGATCTTCAATACCTTCCTCGTCAAGAAACTACCCTTGGTGGAAGGCATTGTTTTGATTGTCCATATTTTCGGCTTCTTCGCAGTTCTCATCACACTCTGGGTGCTTGGGCCACGAGGCAGTGCTCACGACGTATTCACCCAATTCAACAACTTTGGGGGCTGGAGCAGCGATGGTCTTTCCGCCCTTGTGGGTATACTCGCGGTCATGATCCCATTGCTCGGTGCAGATGGTGCTGTCCACATGTCCGAGGAGCTCCGTGACGCATCAAGAGTTTTGCCCCAAAGCATGATTGCTACTACTGTGTTCAATGGCTTGATGGGATGGGTCATCTTGATTACCTTCTGCTTCGTGCTGGGTAACCTCGACGATGTCATCGATTCTCCCACCGGGCAGCCGTATATCGCCGTGTTCTTCAGCGCAACCGAGTCATATGCAGGCGCTTCCGTACTTTCCGCGTTTGTAATTTTCATGGCGATATTCTGCAACTTATCGATCACAGCCACAGCATCTCGTCAGCTGTGGTCTTTTGCTCGCGATCAGGGCGTACCAGTCTCTTGGTGGTTTGCATATGTAGGTCTGCCCATTTGGCTCGGTTATCCCACTGGAATGAAGCTGACATCTACTTCTGCAGGTTCGACCGGGTTGGGATGTCCCAATGAACTCCATTGTAGTATCTTGGGTTGTGTCGTGTTTGTTGTCGCTGATCAATATTGGGTCGACAATCGCGCTTAACAATATCACGTCGCTTTCACTTGTGGCGATCCTGTCCTCGTACATTGTCTCAACTGCGCTGGTGTTTTGGCGACGACTTTACAGACTACCACTCCTCCCCGCCAAATTCACCTTCTCTCGATCCATTGGACTCTTTTTGAACGGGTTCAGCATCTCGTTCTTGGTATTCGCATTTGTTTTCGCCTTCTTTCCTGGAAACCCGGCTCCCACGGTGCAGCAAATGAATTGGGCATCCCTCATATATGGTGCTGTGGTCATATTTGCCATTGCCGATTACTACCTGCGAGCTCGACATGTATATGATGGCCCTGTGGAATATGTGCGAAGATTGGATTGATTGGAACAACGAGTCTGTCTCTGCCTAGGTGGACTAGCATTGCGATTTTGTTGGCCTTGGTCCAGATATCCGTGTTGGAGCAATTCCACGGGAAGGAGTAGACAAGGGCGCGATGATGTTCTCACCTACATGTGACATTGAGCGGGACAACCAAGCAAAGGCCAATTTTTTATATCTTGTAACGGGATAGTCGTATGCGTTCGATGAGGGTGAAGCTGATCAAAAGGGGAGCAGACTGGACCTGAAATGATTGATTATTTGGAGAACCGATTAAGCTTGACACGGCAATATCGAGAAGTACATGAGAGTCCTTATGAGTCCCTTTTATAGGATACACACAACATACAACATACAACATACTCGTACTGTTTGTATCTGGTGCAGAAGATGCACTCCGTATTTCACCTCCAAGATTTTCTTCGGACAAAAGATACTCCAAGTGCCGATGATGCGGGGAAACCGGATTTTTAGTTAAACCGAAAAGGGCCGGCAGCATCGTTTCTCTCTTTGTAGTTCGTAATACGACTTGTCTTTCTCTATGAAAATCACCTCTGAGATAGTTCATGGGAATGACCCATAGAAGACTCTTGGCTCATTATGCTTAGAATGAGATACCTCCTCCAATAGTCTCATAATTTAGCAGGAAATCTTCCCCGCCGGTCACAGCGCATACCCAAATCCGTCGACATTCATAGCCAGGCGGCTGAACCATGCTCTCGACTTCTCAACCTCACTAGTATCGACATGTCAGAGCCCAAGCGCCCACGTCTTGATTCATCGCTCAGTGCGCTCTACACTGGCACCTTGGCTTCCGAGGAAAACCCTTGGCCATTTCCAGAAGAACGATCTCAGCAACGACGCCGAAGTCGAGCAGAATCTGGACGCCGCTTCGAATGCACTCACCCAGGTTGCGGACGAGACTATTCGCGTGCAGAACATCTTTACCGCCACCAATTGAATCGTAATGTCCTTCCATGCTTGCGTCAATGAGTTTGATGTGCTGATTTTCGCCCAGACAACCCTAAGGAGATTTATCATTGCGACTATCCGGGCTGTACTCGCTCTTTTGTACGTCAGGACCTCTGTACTCGCCACAGAGACCGACATGACCACAGAGATAAGGCGCTCTCTCAACAGCGAAACGTAGATAGGCGGTCTCAGTCTCCTGTGTCTTCCTTGAGCGACGAAGGGGCATCTCCCACCTCGCGCGTCCCTGCAACTACCCACGCATCTAGTCTCTCACCTGCTCTTGCTCGAACATCTTTTTCTGGCGACAGTCCACAGAAAGCGATTAACACCCAAGCAGTCAGAACTCAGCCTCTTTCCAACAAGACTGACGAAAACACGTTTGCAGGACCTCAAAGTCACGCACTGCTACCTCCAGTAGCGAATCCAGGCAATACCAGGGAAAACACCGCTTCGACCCATATGGCCGATCCTGCTTGTCAAAATGCATCAATAAACTCCTCCTTTTCAATCCCCAGGTCTTACAGCTTTGGCGATCATGCTTTCGACAACGTTGACCCTGCAATTCTACGGGAAGGGGAGTCCAGACCTAACCGACTAGCCTCAGACACAAGCATTCCAGATGTTCAAGGTGACACGACCGGGACATACGCGATGCCAACTCTGGGAGAGCAACAATTCAATGACTCTCCAGTATCTATCAGGGATGAATTCACAGCATGGCTGTTCGAGGATGGTCTTGGGCTTCCTTCGGCCCCTTTCTCTATGGCAGGTCAGGTTGGAATGGGTTTTGCTAATACGTCTGATATTTTTGCCGCGACGAACTACTCGAACTATTTCGCCGAGAGTCCATTCGACACAGCGTTTCCTCCCATGGTTCAGCAAGGCACAAGTGGATCACCATCGAGTGTATCGGATATACCACTGAACAATAAGTTGCTATCACCTTCAAAACGCCAATTGCTCATGGCGCTGATTCAGACACGCTTCAACGAGGGGGACAATGCTTCACTGGGACAATTGCGAGAAGAAATCTTCCGCGGAAATATGGAGTCCGAGGACCACGTACTGAGCTTGCGATCCATGCAACAATACATTGGCTCTTACTGGTACCATTTTAATGCTCAAATGCCAATAATGCACCAGCCAACTTTTTCAGCTGACGAAAGCAACGAATATTTACTGCTGGCAATGATGGTCGTTGGAGCCGCTTACCTTACCAAGGCCCATGGGAGAGCAATGACTGACAGCGCCGCAAGGTTTGCTACGTTCATTGCCTGGCATCTTCGTTGGCACGTCTTCATGCATAACGATTTTCAACCACCGACGAAGTTGTGGGTCTTACAAACTCTCCTTCTTTTAGAGGTGTACGAAAAGATGAACTCGACGAGACTATTACATGAACGAGCGCACATCCATCATGCCACTACGATCAACTTGATGCGACGTGGGACTGCATTGATCGAGACACAAAAGGACTCCAGGCGTGAGCCGCTGACGCGAGAGGAATGGTGGAATTGCTGGATTACAGCTGAAGCTACTCGACGAGCGGTATTCGCGGCATTCTACCTCGATGCCGTCAACGCCGTCATGTTTGGCCATGCAGCCATGATGGTGGTTCATGAGATTCGTTTGCCACTGCCGTGTGACGATGCATTATGGTCAGCCACGTCTGCAGCTGAAGTTGGCCGGGTGGAAGCTAGCTTACATGCCAATGCGATCAAGCCGATATCGTTCTTGGATGGCCTCAAGAAAACCCTGACCGGTCGCAAAGTCCGCACTAATACCTTTGGACGGATGATTTTGATGGCGGGACTTCTTTCTGTGTCCTGGCACATGCATCAACGAGACCTCCAAGTGTCCAGCCTAGGGGTATCATCGACTCTAGGTGTCCCGGACGGCTGGCGCAACCCTTTATCAAAAGCGTTTGATTTTTGGAAAAAGGACTTTGACGAGAACATGGACCACATGCGCCGAGCAGCTCTACCATGGCAAAAAAACGATTCCGGATCGACTGACGAAGTCATGGCAAACACGGCGACAGTCATGTATCATCTGAGCCATATGGCAACGCATATTGACCCCTGGGACTGTCAGATATTCGCCGGCATCAAACGATTATTTGGGAGAAAGATCACCAAACCCGATTACGAGCGTGTCAAAGCGAAGGTCTTTGACTGGTCCAAAAGTTCAGGTGCTACGACTGCTGTCTATCATGCGTTACAGCTACTCAAATCGGTCTTGTTGCCACGTCAAGGCCAAAGTCGGCTTTACCAGGCTCGAGACGACTATTTGCTGGTGAGACCTTGGGCCATATACTATGCCGCACTCGTGGTTTGGGCTTATGGATTCGCGCTGGACGGCGTTCTTCGCCCGTTTCCAGACAACCTTCAGCCAATATCATCTCCAGGGCCATTCTCAATACGAAGTCACGGCTCTAGTCAGTCCATTGTCCACCAGCCACACGACGGCACCGAGTCGTACCTTGACGCGGCAACCAGAGACGCACAGAGCTTTCTCCAGAGCATTGGTGCTGTCAAGTCTCCGCAACAACTGGAAACGATTCGGGATGGTAGGAACAATGTTGTTGGTCTGCTGGGTGTCCTTGAGATTTCATTTCGAGATTGCAGGTGGGAACTTTTGCACGAGGCGGCAGAACTCCTACGGAATGCCATCATGCTCCTGAGGGGAGCCAATCGTGGTTGAGCGATTCTATACGGCGCTTATGCGTAGAAGGATCTTGTTGTTGTTCACTGACCTGGGCATAAGGCTACGTAATTTTTCAGGCAATGGTGAATACAGTGTTGTTGATATTCTACAAAGTGCCCTGGGAGAGAAGTTCCGGAGTGTTTGGGCGGCAGTTCGCAACAGCAAGCTCAGACGAAGCCGGGGGATCTGCTTGCTGGTTAGGCCTGTGGACTCCAGCTAACGAGGGCCCATGGTGGGCTCGGCGTGCTGCTCTGACACCCCCACGCCCCAAGCAATTATGGAGTATCATCTCTGGGATTTTTTTCGACTTGTGGGGGGGAATTTAGGCTAGGAACCCCCTAAATACTGGACACTTTGACGGACGCCCGGGAGAATGGCCGACGACAATGAGCTCTTACATATAATTGTTTATATCCTACTACGTAGTAAAATTGTACATAACGATTATTGTTGCTCATTTCCCTAACTTGGTCGACATATTCTGTACAGTGTGAGTTAACAAAACAATCATGGCGACGGATCAACTCAAGACCCTCGCTGGCAAGACGAATGGCGCCGCTCAGCCTTCATTCCCCGGAGCACCATCGGCCAAGATCAAGAGCATCGAATACTTTCGAGTCAAGCCTCGATGGCTGTTTGTCAAGATTTGCGACGACCAAGGGAACTACGGATGGGGTGAAGCCACTCTGGAAGGTCACACAAAGTCCACCGAGGGAGCACTCGATGAGATCATTGATCGTATCATCGGATATGAAGCAGAGTAGGTCTTTGACGACTTGTTCGTCGTATTTCAAGAAAGGGGAGTGCTAACGTGAATGCTTCTCTTTTCAGTGACATTGAACATGTATGGCAAACAATCTGGAGGTTGGGATTCTACCGAGGAGGTCCGGTGTTCATGTCTGCACTATCTGGTATCGACATTGCTCTGTGGGATCTCAAAGGTTTGTTACCAACTTCGCGTTCATCCTTTCAGCCGTCTAGGTTTCTTCAAAAGTTTTCTGACCTTACTTGTGTCTCATAGGTCGTAAACTAAACGTCCCCATCTATCAATTACTCGGAGGCAAGGTGCGCAACAAGGTCCAGGTGTATGCTTGGATCGGTGGAGATCGACCCAGCGACATTGAAGCCGCCGCAAAAGCCCGAATCGCCCAAGGACTCAAGTGTATCAAGATGAACGCCACCGAGGACGTCAACTGGTTGGACTCGCCGTCCGTCCTGGACTCGACCATCGAACGGCTCAAGACCGTCAAGGCTCTCGGTCTCGACGCCGGTCTCGACTTCCACGGCCGTCTTCACAAACCCATGGCGAAGCAACTGGCCAAAGCTCTCGAACCTTACCGTCCCTTGTTCATCGAGGAACCTCTGTTGGTCGAACACCCAGAGGGCTTCAGACAGCTCGCTCAACTCACCACGGTGCCCATCGCCACGGGTGAACGTCTCTACACCCGTTGGGACGCCAAGCGGTTCCTCGAGGACGCGAGCATTGATATTCTTCAACCCGACATTGCCCACTCTGGAGGAATCTCTGAAACAAAACGCATGGCCACTATGGCGGAAGCTTACGACGTGGCTCTCGCTCCTCACTGCCCGCTGGGACCGATCGCCCTCGCGGCTTGCATCCAGGTCGACCTGTGCACGCCCAACTTTGTGATCCAGGAGATGTCACTCGGGATGCACTACAACGTCGAGGCGGGCGAAGAGGACCTCAACACGTACCTGGTCGATCAGTCCGTGTTCAAGATCGAAGATGGTTACATCAAAGCCATGACGGGCGCCGGGTTGGGAATCGAAATTGACGAGGATGTCGTGAGGAAGATTTCCAAAACGACACAACCGTGGCAATGTAAGGAGTTTTATGGTCCCGATGGATCGATCAGGGAGTGGTAGAGATGATGTTTGCGAAGTGTATCTTGACCATCTATCTGAGTATCAATCACATGTGTATGATCATGAGTACGAGTATGAATTTCCTGCGTGTGAATAATTCGATATTGTTTGACATCAAACATTCTCATTCCGCGTATAACACTGTGAGCACAAATGACCTCTGGGGAGCCTCCGAGAGAGCAAGGTTCCCTATCCCTAGTAAGTAATTCTTACCTACATGTCCCCCCGTGTCCTCGGTGTGTCTCACGTCTTCTCGGTGTCGACATAGCCCGAACAATCACAAAGTTGGGGGTATAGCGGAGTACTTTGTACCTGTGCTAGGGCGTGCGGGATGATTTGATCGACGGGATCCTTTAGGTAGGTATTGTAGGCACTACCAAGTAGTAAGTGAGGACATGGTGGAGTGCTCAGCATGGAGTATGGAGTATGTAGTATGTGGAACTGGCAAGCTTCTTTTCCCCCACGACATCTCATGAATAATGAGTAATGTCTTCATCCGACTCGATTGAGCTGGGGATCTATGATTCCGGCATAACAAAAAACCAAACGAATCGAGAAAGAGACAGCAACGTCCGTCGTTCCCGTTGTACGATTTTCCCGTTTCAATCTGCCGAGCTCACGAGTTACAACTTGTCACTGTCAAGACATACACTCGGGATCCTGACCCAGCAACAACCGCAGTCGACTCGTACCGGGGGGGTATATATCGTTCAATCTCAAGCATCCAAAAGTCGGTAACCCTAGGGACGAGAAGAGGAAAATACAAAATTACCCATCTACGACTTTTCGAAACGCCACATCGAGGAAATAACAGATTACAAGATGGCATCGTCTCTTTCTCTTCCCAGCATGTTCTCACTCGAGGGGAGAAAGGCAGTGGTGACAGGTTAGTTTTGACATACCTTCTCTTTCAATTTTGCGGTAGTCTCACACACGGTTACCTTGTCTACCCTTTACTCGTCCCTTCGAAACCCCCCCTCCCTCCCCCCAAAAAGTAAACGTCAATTGACTCGGCTCAGGAGGTACAAGAGGTATCGGCGCCGCGATGGCAATCGCTTTGGCAGAAGCAGGTGCGGACATCATTCTCATCCAGCGAAACTCGACAAGCACGACGACTCGACAAACGATAACGTCACTCGGCCGGACCGCCACCATCTACGAAGCCGACCTTTCGTCCCCGTCGTCCGTGGAAGGTCTCTCGTCCAGGATATTGGGCGACGGTCACGACGTTTCCATCCTCGTGACCTGCGCCGGGATACAACGACGACACCCCGCCCACCAATTCCCCACTTCCGACTGGGACGAAGTGTTGCAGGTCAACCTGACCGCCGTTTTCACCCTCGCCCGCGACTTCGGCGCCTACATGCTCACCCGGCCGGGACCCCACCGAGGGAGCGTCATCAACGTGGCGAGTCTGGCGAGTTTTCAGGGTGCATTCACCGTCCCCGCCTACGCCAGCGCGAAAGGAGGAGTGGCCCAACTCACAAAGGCCCTGAGCAACGAGTGGGCCAGTAAGGGTGTCAATGTCAACGCCATCGCTCCGGGGTACGTCGACACCGACATGAACGAGGCTCTGATGAAGGACGAGACGAGGAAACGTCAAATTCTGGAACGGATCCCGGCAGGGAGGTGGGGCACCCCCGAGGACTTCAAGGGCGTGGTGGTGTTTTTGGCCTCTCGCGCCAGTTCCTACGTGAGTGGCGAGATTGTGGTCGTCGATGGGGGTTGGATGGGGAGGTAAATAGTATTGAGTTGGTGTGTGGGCGAAGACGGACGCTCAGAGACACAGTGTGTAAGTCGGGGGTTAGAATGAACAAATATGGGATGTATTGGCTAGAGTTTTCATTCTTTCTCTTAAAAAACCCCCTCCCACCATCTACAACACCAATGAAAGATATCCAAAAGGGAAAGAGAGTAAAAATGAAAGTGAACGGGATCGATTGCGAGGGAGATAGATGGAGACGAAGATAGTAATTTGGAATGGCCGATTGATCTTGCTATATGTGGGATATAAATACATA
This sequence comes from Exophiala oligosperma, assembly GCF_000835515.1. NCBI lineage: Eukaryota > Fungi > Ascomycota > Eurotiomycetes > Chaetothyriales > Herpotrichiellaceae > Exophiala > Exophiala oligosperma. Next base: position 845,626 of record NW_015622821.1, read on the forward strand.
TGTACATGTGACCATCCAATTGATCAATGTTGGCTGCTGATTCTCTCGATATTTCAATTTCGATTTCGAATTCGATAGACAAAGGCTTCTGGATATGTGAGATGAGATGACGAGACGCGCTCACCACATCTAAAGTAGATGTCTAAATCCAGCAGCCCTTTGTGCTTCGGTCGGTCCACTCTTGCCGATGTCCTCACCACGATCCATCTTGACATTCTCGCGTTTCAAGTAAAACCGGATCCAGGTGGCGAGAAGGATCGACACGATGGCGAACACGAGATTGACAGCAAATGCCTCGACATATCGCGGTGCCGAACGGTAGAGGTAACTGGTCCAGATATTGGGTGTGTTGGAAACGGCATTGATGGCGGCGATCGACGCGGCTCGTTTGACCGAAGGTTGATTAAGACTGCCCGTAATCCAGGAAAGGATAACGATCGAGGCCGAGTAGAACGAGGCCGGCATCAACATCATCGCGACATCTGAACAACCACGTCATCAGTATGAAAAAAACGACAGACTCCAAAAGGATGAGGTCAAAACTTACAACGTGCAGCAATGTTCAAAGTCGAAACTGCAATAACGTTCGCCAGGACCGTAATGGCCAACGGCAACACTATATGGAGGTACCTCTCTTGTTTCCGATCCGAGTGGAAACCATTGATCAGCATGCAAAAGACGCACAAAATAAATGGTGGAGCAGTCAATCCGTAGGTCTTGTTTCGTGAGAAGCCCAATCCCCCAACGACAGAAGGGAAAAAGTTGTTGACGGCGGCGGAAATGTAGACCGATGTCAAGAGGGCCATGAACATCCACATCTTTGGGTCAAGCAAGGCGAGCATCAGACCTTTACGACCGGACACTTCGTGCGAGTTGTCTTGTTGACCAATATCAGATTCAAAGTTCCAAAGAATCCACTGGCGTTCTTGCTCGGTGAAACCTTTGAGCTTGCGGATGGAGTTGGGCAGGATCAGTGCAAAAATGATGGCGACTCCGATGGTGATGACTCCTTCGATAAGGAAGAGCTATAACAGTTGTGAGCATGGTGCTCAGGTGATTGGGGAGAAGGGGGAACAAATACTTACCCATCGCCATCCTTCCAACCCGCTTTTTCCGTCAAGTTTGAGAATTGCAATCGCAAACAGCCCACCAAAGGCATTTCCAAGCTGAGAGCCAGAGTACAATATAGCTGTGCGCATGGCGAACTGTTTTCGCGAGTAGAAGAGACTGAGGTAGTAGAGAGCTCCTGGGAACTGTGGAAGGATGTCAGTACTCGATGTGACTCCTGTGAAGGGTAGGGTATTGGAAACTTACGAATGCCGCTTCAACAAATCCAAGGCAGAATCGACATGCCAGTAAACCACCAAAAGACTGGACCACTGCGGTCAAAGCTGATATAAGACCCCATACTGCCACTGCGACACAGATGTACACGGCTGGATAAGGAATCTTTCCCACGACGATGTTGGAAGGTATCTGCATCAGGATATAGCCGCAGAACAGTATGCTGATACAGGTCTGATAGTCGACGGCCGAAAGGTTCAGGTCTTTGTCAATATCGGCCAATTTGGCACTGGCAATATTCTATCAAGGCGTCAGTTTGCTTATTTGATTCTTGCACAGTTGGTAGACTTTACCTGTCGATCAAGATAATTGAGGATATACAGCAGCGTCATACAGGGCATAATGAAGCAGTCCAACTTCAAGGTAGCCTTTCGGCCGAGGGAAGCAAGCTCGCTGTCAGAGAGGGTCAAGAGAGCTTCTGGTTTCACCAGAAAGGCATGCTCGGCTCGAATCTGGTCGGCTCCGACATCTTCTACTGCGAGAGTAGTGTCTTTCGCCTGCTCGTTATCGTTCTTTGGGTCCATACTTCCTTACACCTTGAAGCCGTAGTAGTGGGACTATGAGAGAGAAGGTATTCAACGTACAGAAGTTGCAATGGTAGAGGAGCTTGTAGTTTCCCGAAACATAGACTGGTTGATTATATAAAGAAGGGTCTTGCACTTCTTGCAGCCCATGGGGTACGTCCTCACCGGTACTTTTGGAACCAACATAGCTGTGGAGAGATGGGGGTATCGCTGGGCATCCCATAAAGACGTACAGTCATTAGCGTGGGACCCCCACGGGACAAGACACTTTGCCCATCGAGAAGTGACTTTGACGCGGTGCTCACATTTGAGGTCCTTATGGTAGGGGTCTGCGGGTCTATGCTTCCGTAGGGGAAAACCGAGCGCTGCCCCCGTTGCCGTGTGGTGTACCGACGACTGCTACAAATGGGACACGTGACCTGAGGATGGCGACGAGTCCCCGGCAGTATCGACTCGTTCTTGGGTTCCATTGTCGTGCTGAAAAGAACCTGTAAGATGAGATTGCATTTGCAATACTCGTCTTGCGGAACGACCTGTTAACTGTGGTAGTGCATATGAAGCCTAAGATAAGGCGCATGTTCGGAGGCGAAGCAAGTAATCACAAAATGCATCAGTAAGCAAGACAATCACAACCACGACGGAGTCTGGCTTTGAAGATTTCGGTGCCGGGCCTCGGAGCCTCTTTTTTAATGCCGTGGTAGACTTTTCCAGGTACCTCTAGAGGTAGTAGCCGTTGTTAACAACTGGAATAATCCTGGCATGGTCAGCGCCGAATTCACTGATGAAACCCTGACAATATTATCTCCCATCATTCCTACTCCTTCTATCGGATTGTCTCTGTTTTCAGTCATAGAAAACGCTCTTGAATTTCGTATCATCTTGCTTTTGTCAGCAGCTGCAGGTCAAGTCGAGATGATTCATCCAGAATGGAAGCAAGTGAATGCCATAGTAAACGTTCGTGGCAAGAAAGCAAACGCATGCTTGAGATGCCTAGGCAATGTGAACCAGGAGAGACCACACTGGCCAAGGGCCTAATGGCAACCCAGGACATATAAAGATGGTGAAGAACCTGCGCTGAAACGGTATCGTAGGAACCAAGATTCTGTGGAAACCATAGAGTATCGAAGGTGATGAAGTCGATTTTTGGCTGGGTGCTCCTGGCATCCACATATGGTGTTGCCTTCTCCGAGTTTGTTACCAAGAAGAATGGTCTTCAAGTCGATGTTTACCACCAACCGCCTGCAGGTGTTGTCTACCAGAACTCAACTGATTCTTCTTTCTCACCGACTGCCTTCACCTTGATCCACGGCGAACACGATGCAATTCTTGTCGATTCTCCAGCAACGATAGCTCAAGGTAAGGCCCTCGCACAGTGGATCAATCAAACGATCCCTGGCAAGCAACTGAAAACGGTGTACATCACACATGGACACGGTGACCACTTCTTCACAGGACACATCATCCAACAGAGCTACCCCGGAGCCCAAGTGGTAGCGAAGAAAGACGTATATGACCATATGTTGCAACAATATGAGCCTGCTGTCTTCAAAAGTGTTTGGGCTTCATTGTTTCCGGGAGGACAAGTTACCGATACTCCATTAGCTGCCAAAGTGTTGTCGCAAAATGGGACATTTCATCTCGAAGGGCATGTACTTCAAGCAGTCGAGGTTGGTCAAAGTGATACTTACAACACTACTGCTTTACATGTTCCGGACCTTGACCTCGTGGTTGGAGGAGATGTGATATATGGCCATTGCCATCAGCTGTTCGCAGAAGACTCAAGTCATGAATTGCGGCAGAAATGGCTGATCAGTCTGGATGAAGCAGCTGCATTGAATCCGAAAGTCGTCGTCCCCTCTCATATGCAAGCTCATGATAGATATCAACCAAGCCACATCAACGAAACGAAGCGGCATATACACTTCTGGGAACAACTCCTCGCCAATTCGAGCAGCTGGCAAGAATTGGAAGCCAAGGTGAAGAAGGCTTTTCCACTCCGCACTGGCAACTTTGTCCCTCGCTGGAGTTCACAGGCACCGTTCAGCGCGGCATTTTAATATATCCACGGAACCGAATCGGACGCAACAGCTCGCATGACGTGGACGATGTGTAAGACTGACAAGAGCATCTGTGTGTTGGTCAAGGAAAGGGTCGAAGTAAGTAGCCGCACAATCGCCCATCAAGGACATGCAAGAATTGAGGATTACCTGGTACTTGGGCAGGCAAAAGACGAGGAAAGTCTGTCCAGTTTCAGGTCACGTGATATCGAGTTGCGTGTCGAAGCCAAAGATCCCTCAATCTGCGTATTTCAGCTTCGAGTTACTCCGTATCTTACATAGGCAATGAGCGGCCTGTTGCAGTCCTCATCCATGCTTGTCAACTGCGAACAAATAACTGCCGGATTATGTGTTGTGTGCTGGAACGATCGTCCACTCAATTTGAACGTATGGCTGCTACGACGCATATCCCCATCCTCGAGTCGCTCTGTCCTCACGCTCGCGCCTCACAGGCGGTCCTAATTGCCATATCTACCGAGGGGAAATACCTCCAATCAGAAGGAGATGGTTCTTGGTCTGGTCCAGAAGTACAAGCCATTGATTGATGCTAGAAAACCTTGGGACAATACAAGAACTTGCTCAGGCCGCGTTCGCTTTCAGTCGAACGTTGATTGCCTGTAGCAGAGTGTACAGCACTTCCAGCGTGGGAACAGGCACTCCTAGCTCTCTACCCTTCCTCACGGGGGTTCCGAGAATCACATCCACCTCCATTGGTCTGCCCATTTTACAGTCGATCTGCATACTGCTCCCGATGGGCGGCATTCCCAAAATCCTGTCGATCAAGGTATCAATCAGATTGTACTGAATTGGGACACTACATTTCCTGGCAACATCGATGACTTCTCGCATCAATCTTCGTGTCATGGGCATGGAATCGTCCGACGACTTGAGCCAGGTGTGAGTGTCAAGCATGGTGAGTGTGGTCAGCGAGTTCCAGGCACAATTCCAAACAACCTTCTCCCATCGCTGAACTTGGATGTTAGCTTCGACATCTAATGGTGTCCCACCGGCTCGCAACAATGAGGCAAATTCATCGAGCCGGCTCTTCTCTGTGGCAGCATCGAGTTTCTTATTGGGGAAAATCCCTATCTGGGTGTTTTCAGACGCCTGGTGTTTGACAAAACCAGGTTGGTCTTGCTTTGCGCCCACCCAGGTCTATTGTACTCCCCATCAGCGACCAGATGCTATTCTCACAGATTGAAAGACTTACCACGCAGCTCAGGATTGGAGACGTTGGAAAAGCTTCCCGGAATGGATCTTCGTTTCCCACCCCATTCTGGATGATGACAATGCAGGTCTTTTCACCAACGACAGGCGCCAATTGCTTTGGCACAGACGACTGGTCAATGGCTTTATGGACGCAGACGACATAATCGTAGGTCTCCCCAGCCTCGGCAGGAGTTTTTAACACTGCATCTTCTATTAGCTTCGTATTCGCACAGACGATGGCTGTTCAACTCACCCTTGGCTGGTCGGACAACGTGATCGCCATGATTGATGCTACTTATATGAAGTCCCTAGTGACAACCATCAGTTCGTAGTCATTTTGATCGACAATGTATCCGGTGACTGACATTGTTCTTGACTGCTTCATAATTCGAGCGAGCCACTACGGTAAGGCGTACACGGTTGCTTTGATTCAAGATGAATGCATAGAATGATCCGATGCTGGCCCAGAGCGTCAGAGACAGTGTTGGCCAAGGGTTCTCTTGAAATACTTACGCTCCTAGGCCATACAGCATAACATTGACTTGGTCAGCCATTTGTACGGACGGATGCCTTTCTAACCGATGTGAAGGTGGCGCTCTGGTCTGCGTCTTCCAGGTAAGAAGTTGCGAGCACGCAACCTATATGGAATCCTGCTTCAGAAATGTGGCCTTGCTACCCTAGTATCAATACTCATACAAGGTGCGATACGAGCGTGGCTTGGAAAACGCCCTTCAATGACAGCTTGTTGCATATTGTGATATTAGCCGGCATTTGTATCTTATTGTGGCGTGGGGGTTTTGGGGGGTGCGGGGGACGACGCATAATTACAATACCTTGCCTCGAGTAGGAGGACGGAGTGCTACCTAGTAGTTAGGTTGTGATCTTCTTGAGACGAATAGGATGATGTGAGCATTTTACCTCGAAGCCATGTGCATAGAGCTGTCACACTCTCGTACAACAGACTGTAGACTGTTGGAGCCATCCTAACTAAGCTAGGCAAAGGACAATGCTTGAAGCGGCTGCCATGCAGTAACCTCCTTTAGGCGACTACACACGATCCCCAGGCATCACCCCGTACGCCCTTCCAGGCTCAAGCGAGATGCAGCTTAACAAGCTGAAAGTTAACAAGGTTATGCTATTCTTGAAGAACCAGAGCAATCACCATGTCAACATTGCAGAGAGTTTGGTTCTTGACTTCTGCTCACCATGTCAACCTGGATTGTCTCGATGTCAAATTTGCTCTCAGACGAGTCGTAACGATCACTTTGACCATGTCAGAAGTGCATGTGTCAGGCCGCATTCTAGGGGTTCCCTCGAAACGCCATGAAACGGTTTAAAACAGACATGCTGCTGTTTGTGCAAAAGCCTACCTAAGCTAGAAAGATGGTCGCGTTAGAAAGAAAGCCAGCTTCTCTGTCTCGCCATGGATTCGACATGTAGATTCTGATAGTCGATTCAACTATTAAGTCAGTCTTGTCCTCGCGGGGAGGATTTAGAAGGATTTGGCCAAGACCATGAGGAACAATCTAGGCTTTGTTACCTGAGGGTGTTGATGGTTTCTGGGAGAAGCTTGCCCGAGGAGGGAGCGCGGTGCCTACCATGCCTACTCGGGCTATATGATACCCCTCCCGACCAACTTGCCTTGGGTAAGAGAACAACGCTAAAAGCACCTAAAAGCACCTAAATGAACCTAAAAGGCCTAAAACCTCTACCTAGGCGATGATACGTTGTGCCCCGGGAGTGGCTTTCTAGGCGCACCAGCCATAAGCCAGGAATGACTGCCCCCCAAGAGTTCAGCGTTCGTCGGGATCCCCAATAATCCCCGCTGACGTTTTCGTGGTTCACAGCCGATGCACCACCTAGACACGCACTCTTGCTGCTTCCTCCTCCCCCCTCTCATTTTCCGCGGTCGCATGCGCTGCCCCGCTTCATCCTCTCTCTTTCTCTCTCATCACCCCAGCTTCTTGATTGAATCCCTCAGACCTCACTACGGCTTATCCTGATGCTGATGACCAAATTCCAGAGTGCCTGATGACGTTGCTGAGGCAGGTAACGAACTGCAAGTGCCTCTTCCACGCAGACTGACAACGTCTACCGCCCACAAGGCCACACAAGATCCTCCCACCGCCCTAAACACGATTGGATGCCACCAACGAGGCTACTGGCCTCGTCTACTGCTACTCCATTTTCTGGGGAAGCAAGAGCGAGACGGTCTGCCTCCCAGGCTAAACTTGCCTAGCGACCCCCAGCCTTGAGGATCTGTGTTCGACCGCGATTTTGGAACTTCACCTCGTCATCCACCAACCCTCCTCACTACGGCAAAAGTCCAACGACAATGCGCCAGACTCAATGTGTCCATGTTCACTCCCGTACATCCCACTACAATCCTCCAGCATTTTAGATCACAAAGACGCCCAACCTCAACTCTGTCCGCGCCGTCTTTAGCGATTGACCGCCAAAACTCAAAGGAATCGGTGGCCCACTTGTTGTTGACTCAAAGTGCGCCGAATGGGCGATATCCAGCCTCAACTTTCCACCATCTCGTGAGTAATGGATCAGGCGCAGCCTTGGAATGAGAGATTCCAGTGTCCATCATGCTCGAAATCGTTTGTGAGAAAGGCGCATATGCTACGCCACCAACAACAACGTCAGCGAATCTTTATTGTTATTTGTGACAGAGCTGTTTCTGACTCGGAAGCACAGACATCGCTCAAAGACCATTTTCGTGCAATTTTTGCTCCAAATGCTTCAAACGAAGGTAGCGCGACCTCTTGTTCCCTATGCGCAGCAAGCATCCTGATTTTCAATAGTGACGTACTACGCGCTCATCAATTCCGATGCAAAGAACGAGGCGAAGCCCCGGTCCCAGAAGGCCAAAGTAAAGGCCGTAAAAGATCTTCGTGTTTATCCTGTGTCAAATTGCGGACGCGATGCGACCAAGAAACTCCTTGTGGTCGATGTCAAGAACTCGGCAAGGAGTGCGTCCGAGGTTGGCCACACCAGCTGATTCAACCTGTCCAGCAGAACTAATGTGACGTGTACAGTATCGAGCCCTCAGAAGCCATCGTCACAGAGACCAAAAAGTCGAGATGCTATTCCCATCCAGCATTTACTAAATACCCCAGATGGCGACGACTTTGTTGGCCGCTTTCCCATCCGCAGCACCGTATCTGCTCCGACCGAGGATGAAGACGACACTACATTAGGCGAGGTGGAGATAGGTTCCGAGACTTCACACTGGAGCGAGGACTACGACGTGAATGATGCTTTCGTCGGCGCACATATATCGGATTTTGACAACCTCAATTTCGACACTTTCTTTGGTGGCTTCGACACACTCACATTCAGTTCCTATCCAGACATGTCACAGGCCACAAGTGTGGGAGATCTTGCTTCACCAATGGCCATGGCATTAGAGCCTCGAGCATTCGAGATTCGTCAATTGCTTCTAACGACAGCATCATCTCTCTCGAATGAATTTCCCCAGTCCATCAATCTACTCCAGTTGGCTTCAGATATCGAGCTTCTCACTCATACCGAGCTTGAGCATTGTATCAATTTGTATTTCGCAAACTACCACAGGCATTGTCCGATAGTACACCGGCCATCTTTCCAACCGACTGTAGCTCCCATACCTCTGATATTGGGTATGGTGGCCCTGGGTGCGATGTACTCGCAGGAACGGGCGAAAGTTCTCTGGATGAAGAACCTTCTGGACGTGATGGAAGCATACATCTTCTCCTGGCCAGGACTGAAGGACGATTATAGTGGCTTTTTCACACTCGCCGAAGCCCCTGACGAAGAGACCCTTGACTTTCAATTCCAGTTATTCCAAGGAGCTTACTTGATGGTCGTTGTACAATTTTTTGTCGGAAATCTGTCGGGCCGGAGAAGAGCCCGGAGGCAGAGATTCACGACAGTAATAAGTGTATGCATCTCGTCCCAAGCCCGAGACCCTACTAAAGTCTTTCAGATTGCAAGGTCCTTCCGCCTACCAGTCGCACAGCATGACGGTATAATCACAATTCCAGATGAGGTTGCGTTCCAGCAATGGATCCGGCAAGAGGTTCGAGTACGGTGAGTCATCATATTTCCCATCGCATGCGACACTCACTGATGTGCGACGCATGCAGAACCATGAACATATTGTTGGCACTCGATTCTGCAATGGGCATATTCAATAATGTCCCTGCCCGCGTTAACTACATCGAACTCGACCTTCAGCTGCCTTGTCACCCAGAGTATTTTGAGTTGTCCAGTCATGCCGAGATGCTGGCTCGATCGTCCTTTCCTCAAACACGAATGAAACTCATCGATGCTTTCCAAAGACTGTTTTCTCCTCCCCGGGAGTTGAAGGCAGCATTCCATGACGAAACATTATGTTGCTGGGATATGCTGTATCTCATTCATGGTATGCAAACGTCCTTGTTCAGACCATTGCCTCCTGATACTAACACTCACTTGATAGTCCTCTTCACCCATTCCACACAACACTTGTTTGGTAATCCAATGAATCGAGCTTCACCATCGACGCTCTCGACTGGGTCGTCATTTATAATTGAATCGATCAAGACGGCACTGAACAACTGGAAGACCCTGTGGGATGGGGCCAAGAAGAGGATGCCTCGACCTTTTGCCAGCGAAATGGGATTCGAGACATCTGCAGATAGTTACTGGACCTTACTCAGGATGATCGTACAGAAGTTCGAGGTCCACTCTGCGAACACCACCACCGCCGAGATCAACAGTGCCCTGAATAGCATGTACGGTGACGACCACACCCAAGCCGGGCTCAATTCCAACGGCACAAGTCAGAGCGGCGTGTCACTTGGCTTGGATTTCATGCCGCTCGAGGCAGATTGTGATAATCAAGGCGCTCATCTGAGGAAAATCTTGGGACGATGAAGGCATTTGGGCGAAATTGCATTGGCTGACTACAATATGTCATCCTAAGGAAGTGACGCAAGCGACCGAGATCGCAGAGATCGATCACGTTGATATACCCCAGGTTTAGAATGGACATTTTCCAACTGGGATTTCCATACCCATCGGTCTCATGGTACTGTACATGGTTCCAGCATGCATGCCATGGCCAAGGCCACCCGTCTCTAAGTTAGTGTCATGAACGAGATTATCTAGTGAGGAGATCTCTCGAATGTCGCCGCTGACTATTCATTCGAGCCATACTTTGGTGAATTCAGCACTTCGAATGGAGACATCTACTGGGAAAGTTCTCACCTCCAGGAAGATAGGGACCAACCAAATCCATTTACTGTACGATCATGATCGCTATCCCCAATGGTGTCCTTGACTTGTCAATGGGCGTTTTCCTTAGGCATTATTCTTCCCTGTCGAACTCACAGGGACGCCCAGGCCAACACCCTTGCCTAGCTCACAAGGGGAAAATACCCATCCTCCACTATTGTAGCACGACACGGACCTGGAGCTGGAGTCGGTGGATTGAGGGGCATTGCGGAGATGATTGTCGAAACACTTCGGAGCAAGTCACTTCTGTTACCATCCTGCCGGCCTGCATAGAAGAGTACACGAAGCTCTGTTCGTGGGGCAAGGAGAATTGCCATTTCCAACTTAGCGAAGAAAGGGCCAGACCATTTTCCGCACCAGCCTCTTGGACATCGGATATGTACCAGACTCTCCTGTACGGTGTATGTAGGCTAGAGCTGATTTAACTGAGGTGTTCTCCGTACACTTGGGAGAATTCATATCACTTCCAGCATCCAAGTTCGGTCCCATCCGTGTCTTCATCTTTCAAGCACAATACAATGTCCAGCTCAACCTACGGTGGCAAGGGCCCGATCCCTGATCTGGCAGACAGATATAGCGGTGTACCCTCACGTCTGTCACAAGAGGCCATTGACGCCAAGTCAAGACTTTTCTCTCAAAAGACATTGCCCGATAGTGTAGCTCGGAGACGAACTGCCTTGCCACCCGGTGTGTCGAAGGAGGCTTTTGAAAAGGCAGTGGCTGAACTGCGGAGCACCATCGGCAAGGACAATGTCGAGCTCAACGACAAGCCGCTCGTGGATGGATGGTACATGGAACATCCGTAAGTCGTGGTTCTTTCCTGGTCTTGTAACACAACGTTCGATCTGACATTCGCCATCAGCAACACGCACGATGCTTATCACGTCGTCGAACAAGAAGAGCTCATCGCCAGTGCCGTGGTGTATCCTTCTGGCACCGAGGAAGTGCAAAAGGTTGTCCGTTGGGCAAACCAACACAAGATCCCCATCTATCCAATCTCCATGGGTCGCAATATCGGCTATGGCGGTGCCGGTCCACGTATCCCGGGCGCCGTCGTCATCGACCTGGGCCGGCGTATGAACAAGATCCTCAATATCGATGCGGACAACGCTTCATGTATCGTCGAGCCTGGCGTGTCATACTTTGCTCTCTACGAAGAGATCCAACGACGGAAATTACCTCTCTGGATTGATTGTCCAGATCTAGGTGGTGGTAGTGTTCTCGGTAACGCCATCGACCGCGGCGTCGGGTGAGATATCCTGTAATGTCGGTTCGAGTAAATTTTTACTGACACCTTATCAGGTACACGCCCTACGGTGATCATTTCGCCAACCACTGCGGCATGGAACTCGTTTTGCCGACGGGTGAACTCTTACGTACCGGCATGGGAGCCATGCCTGGCAAAGACGGTGCCGACAACCCGACGTGGCAATCTTTCCAGGCGGCGTACGGTCCATACATCGACGGCATCTTCTCCCAGTCCAACTACGGCATCGTCACCAAGATGGGCTTTTGGTTGATGCCCGAGACCGGCCACCAAAGCTACATGATCACCTTCCCGCGCGAAGAGGACTTTGCACAGATTGTCGAGATCATTCGACCGCTCGCCCAGAAACGCATTCTCGGCAACATCCCTCAACTTCGGCACGTCATCCAAGAACTCGCCGTGACCGGTAAGCCCCGTTCGCACTGGTACACCGGTCCCGGCCAGATGCCACGCGAGGTGATCCGGGAGAAGGCCTCCAAGCTGCCCTGCGGCGACGTCTCTTGGGTCTTTTACGGCACCCAGTACGGCGACGAAGCGTCGATCGCGTCGCAGCTCAAACTCATCAAGTCCGAATTCGGCCGCATCGAGGGGGCCAAATTCTTGTTCCCCTCCGACGTCCCCGCCGACCACTACCTCCACTCCCGGGTGGCCGTGTGCAGTGGTGTCCCGGTGCTGAAAGAACTCGACTGGTTGAACTGGCAACCCAACGCGGCCCATTTGTTCTTCAGTCCCATCTCCCCCACCAAAGGTCAGGACGCCAGTTTGATCCACAAGAGCATCTGTCGACTTCACGCGAAGTACGGGTTCGACGTTTTCCCCACCATGTGCGTAGCAGGCCGCGAGATGCACTACATCTCCAACATCGTCTATGACCGAGCGGACCCTGACGCAAAACAACGGGCCACGAACCTCATGCGTGAGATGATCCGTGAGGCGGCCCAGGAAGGCTTTGGGGAATACAGGACGCATTTGTTGTTTGCCGATCAAGTGGCGGAAACCTACAGTTGGGGTGGAGGGGCCCTGAGAAAATTCAATGAAAAGATCAAGGATTCTTTGGATCCGAACTCCATCCTCGCACCCGGTAGGAACGGAATCTGGGGCCAGAGGTACAGAGGCAAAGGTTGGGAGATTTTGGACGGCGACAGGAGAGATATCCTAAAGGAGGGTGTCAAACCAAGGTTGTGATAACAAATCGGAGGAATGTGGTGGAAGGGAAGAACATTTCAAGAAGAAGGGCCGAGGAGGATGACATATACAGACGATGATAGTAGTAGTAGTCGTCACAATAGTAGAAATGTACCATGGAAGTATATATAATATAACATATCTCATACAACACTATACGGAGTAAACAGTCAGTCGGTCTACTGGTCATGAAAGAGCAGGTCAAGTTCCTTTGGGAAAATTATTCGTTGCGTAGAAAAAGGTAGCAACACTTGTGTAGTATGTAAGAATGCATGTATATGAGGAAGGACGAAGACTGAAAAAAACCGATAGACCGTTACGCGAGCTATATATATATATATATGGTACTGTGTGACTTTGTATGAAGGAAGAAACGACAAAAACATACACATCAACATAGAGGAGTGATTTTTCCAGTTCTTAATTCCTCGGCCACGATTCTTGACATTTCAGGCCATTGTTTTCTCGTGTCCGCTTCGGCGTCGTAATCATACAACACGGCGTTCTGTAGGAGGGGGGAAAAGATCAACCACTGTGACAACAGCAAAAGGGGAACGAGAGGTATAGACTCACCCTGATTTTGACACTATCAGGATCAATCTCTTCGCCATCTTCGACACGATCCAGAGCGTTGTGCCACCTGTCTCTGACGTCTTCACCATTCGTTTGAGCTCTTCGGACTCTTGGGAACCGAATCTTTTCATAAACTCTCGTCTATACCACACACGGAATATCAGTATCAGCACCAGCATCATCGAATGTTCACCTTCACCCCTGTGAACGCGTGGTTTGGAAAGGTAGGTGGCAATCGTGGTGGGAACTGGTGATGGTTTACTCACCGCCAATGGAACATTACCCTTCCCGGCGAGCAACAAACACTGGGCCAACACTGCGGCACTCTCGGTGGCTTGACTGGCTCCTTGAGCACTGGTGGGCAAGTGGGGATGACAACAATCCCCAATCAAGGCGACTTTGTGATTCTTGCTCACCCAAGTCGGGATGGGATCACGGTAACAAATCTTCCAGTCCAGGCATGATTCGGTCTTCCGAACGATGGCTGCCACTCGGGGGTCACAATCCTCCACCAACTCACGGACGGCGTTCATGTCCCCGGGTTGGAACCACGACTCTTTGATGTCTTCGGTGTCCTTGTGGGTGATGATCCAGTTGAACTCTTCACCGTTGCGGAGAGTGTTTTGTACCAGGTGTTTGTCCTTGCCGATCCAAATGTTGACGCACTCCTTTTCCACAAACTCGGCCGTCAGGGGGTCCCCTCGGAGATGGTCCCCTTTGAAAAAGGCCCGGAAACAAGCGTACCCGGATGACTTTGGTTTGTCGTCGAATCCCAAAACCAGTTCTCGTGCTCTTGATTTTATTCCTACAAAAAGTCACCAAGGACGGAGACATGGTTAGCACAGAAAAATGACTTAATGGTAGTTATCAATCCGATGTGGAATTGACGGGAAGGGTTCTCTATAGGTCGGTGGTCGAGTGTGTGGTGGTGGAAGAGAAGGGAGGGAGAGAGAAAAAAAGTTGGAACTAACCATCAACAGCAATCACGATATCGGCGTAATGCTTCTCTCCATTCTTCAGAGTTACTGAAGGTGCAGTATCGTCGTAATCCAACACCTATATCACACGAGATGTCAGTATACCGGCGTGGTGAGTGGCATGTACGGTCGTTAAAATCTTTGGTAGGTGCTCACCTCTGTACCCATATGTACAGGGATACCCTTTTCAGCGACGGCGTCCAAAAACCCCCTGTGGTAATCTCCTCGATGACCGATATACCCGGCCATGTCCATCAGAGGTTGCTGGGCCAGAATCTTCCCGTCGTGCCACCGTCGGATTTGCATATTGGGAGACTTGTTGCCGATCTCGATCAATCTGTCCCTCAACAAGGGAGACCATCGGTCGAGCAGTTTGAACGCGTTCTCACCCAACCCCAACGAATCTCCTAGCCTCAAGAACTCGCGCACCTTTTCAAACACGACCACTTCGAATCCTGCATTGTGCATCGCCAGGGCGGTGGCGCATCCTCCCAAACCTGCTCCGACGATGATGACTGCAAGAAAGTGTTAGAGAAAAACCATTTCATGTTAAGCTGGTTGCCGCTCTTTTGTGAGTGAGTGTGTGTGTGTGCATGTTTCTTCGATGATACGTAACTCCCAGATTTACTCACCTTTCATTGGACTTTCTGGCGCTATTGAGCCCATGTTGACTGTCAAGACTTCTTTGTATTGTTGTGTCTTTTCAAATCTCGAAATCCACCTTTTCGTAGCGTAAGATATAGAACGTGTTGGGTTCTTGTTGTTGTTTCGTTGTTCGATCTGCAAGACCAAGTCGTGATTCTGTCTCTCTCGCGTCTATACGCCTACTTGGTGTTATCTTTAAGAGTAGCGTCTTCTCCTTTTCCCTCGCCAGTCACAAAAGCATAAATCAAAAGAAAAAGAAATATCCGAAAAATAAGGATCAAGGGAATAACCCCATTAGAGCAGGGGAGTCTAGACAACACACGGAACAGACAGTCCAGGAAGTGCTCGGATAAGTCAGAACTCCGGATGCAGAGCAGCGTTTGTTGACAAGCCCAGCCTAGCCCAGATGCTTGGGGGGTTGGCGGCAAGGTTGAGTTTCTCGAAGTGTCTGATGAGCCTTTGGTGAACCGAATTTGTGGAGGTTGAAAAGGATGGTCCCTCTTCCTCGAAAGATGCGGAGGCAAGCCTCGTTTCTCACTCCATTCAGGCCCCCGGGATAAACCCATCATGAAGCTGATTGGGTACTTTGATTGATTATTGCCCTTGACGCCTTGGTCGCCCTCAGAAACTGAGGACCCTCCCCCCCAAAAAACGGTGCTGGAGTTCACCCATCCGTAGAGCCACTTGGGGGACAATTCCCGTCGTCCACGAGGACTCGCATTCCTTGGGTGCAGAGTTTACAAGTACCTTCAGCATGCACCACGTTCCCTGCGCGCGTGAGAGAGAGAAACGCAAACCTTCTTGTACGTGCACTCGATACGGAGTACCCCAGTAAAGCACACCTCCCGAAGTTTCCGAACGGTCCTCGCGAAAAGCAGCTCGTCGTTTATCGTGGGTCATGAGCCAGCAAACCCCATCAGGGCCCATGGCCCTGATCGTTGATGGGGGTACCCCGTCCGCCTTCGGTGTAGCTTGTGCCTTTCTCCCCCTCATTTTCGCATCGAGCCAAAAAGCGTGGAGGACGGAACTTGGCGTGGAGAAAACCAGCCTGGATGGTACGTGTAATGTCCGTCAAAGGATAGGATGGGCAGCTTTGGCTGTCCCTACAAACACCGGCTCTTCTTCTTGAGCGGAATTGAGAGCGCACGTCTTTTGGGGTAGAAAAGGCCAAAGCAAGGCCAAGAACCATCAAGTACTTTTGCGAATACCCAAACACTCTTTTCAGACCAGACATACACTATTCGTTCGAGCAGAGCTGAACCTTGTACTCCGTATCTCGTCGTTGACTTGTACACTGTGAAATTACCTTGTTGAAAAGAAACAAAAAATGTCTGTCAAGACTGTAGGATATATCGGCCTCGGCAAGGCGGGTGCCTCAATGGCATCGAACCTGCCTCGATCAGGCTTCAATTGTGTCGTGAGGGATGCAGATCCAGCGCGAGAAAAGGAATTCGCTTCGAAATATGAGAATGTCACCATCGCCGAAGCCGGCCCAAATGCATTCAAGGATTGCGATGTCGTGATCACCATGTTGCCGCAAGGAAAAGTCGTGAGGGAAGTGGTATTGGGAGAGAATGGAATCGCCAAGGGTTTGAAAAAGGGTAAGTTTAATACCGTACAACAGACAACGACATAAAAGAATATATATTGATATAAATACTTGTGTTTAGGATGCATTATCGTCGACACATCGTCGTCTTCACCATACGACACCCAGAGCCTCGGCAAGGACCTGGCAGATCTGGGCTTGGTTCTGGTCGACGCACCAGTCACGCAGAGACGACTCCACGACACCGATATTGGTGAGGCCACGCTCATGGTGGGATCAGACACTCAGGAGGCCTTTGACAGAGTCCTGCCCGTTCTCCAGGCCATGGCGAAATGGGTCTTCCACATGGGTAAGTTGGGTGCTGGTCACGCCATGAAGACATTGAACAATTACACCAGTGCTGGATCAATCATCGCCTTGTCGGATGCGCTGGTGGCAGGACAGAAATACGGCCTCGACCCTGTCCAGATGATTGATGTTCTCAATGTTGGAACAGGCCGGAACTTTTCCACATCAGATAGCTATGCAACTGATGCACTGCCCAAGAAATACGCGACCGGGTACCAACTTGCTCTGCTTGTGAAGGATATTGGTATCTCCAAGGAACTATTTGAAAAGGTCAACTTCGATACCGATATGCCCGACTTGATCCTCAAGTATTTCAAGGAAGCCCAAGAGGGACTTGAGCCGACGGCCGACCACACTGAACTCTTGAAGAGCTGGGAGAAACGAGCCGGTTTGTCGCTCAAGGTCGGCACCCCAGATGGCTCGACAGTGACGGCGTTGAAGAAATGATGAGCGATTTTGACAAGGGTGGTGGAAGGGGTATGGCTTGGCACAGGCAGCAACCGCCATTGGGGCCAATAACATCAATTGTGGTGGACATAGAGCAACAACACTTCCATAATGGCTATTACATTGTCATTCTCTTCTGGTTGATTTTCAATGTCCTCCAAGTCGGCACTATTGTAGTGGCATGAATACGAGGTCCTACCGGCCTTGGCGCAGCTGTTGCCTGACGTGAACAGGGATGTTCAGTAGTAGAAGACTGAGGCATGAAACATCTATATAAATGGTGTTAGATATGCCCTCTCAAGACAATAACAAACAACTCTTCACGCCGGGTACTCACCATGTCTGCACTTTCCAAATCCAGCAACTTCGTCAATTGTCTCTTCTTCGAGGACCAAGCCGAAGAGGCGGCGAAGTTCTATACTTCCATCTTTCCAAATTCCTCCATCGATGAAACAACTCGCTTCCCAGAGGCAGGTACAGAGATCCATAAGCAGCCGGCCGGTTCCGTCATGTTCGTTCTATTCAGCCTCAACGGGCAACGTTTCACGGCCTTGAATTCCAAACCTGCCGAAATCCACTTTACCGAAGCAATTAGCTTCCAGGTCATGTGCGACGATCAGGAGGAGATCGATCATTACTGGAATAAGTTGAGCGAAGGGGGCGACGAGACTGCTCAGAAATGTGGTTGGTTGAAGGACAAGTATGGTATATCGTGGCAGGTTGTTCCCAAGGACCTCATGAAGCTCATGAGCGGAGCTCCTCCAGAGAATCGTTGGAAGGCAATGCAGGCTTTCATGAAAATGACCAAAATCATTCTTCAAGATGCCATTGACGCCGTCGAAGGTAAAGATGAGAAAGCCGCAGAGACCTGATCCTGAATGGGTGAAGCCCTGGCCAAGTTGGTGTTCTCATCAGATAGTATTAAGGATAGGTGATTTTCTGTACGCTCGACAAAATTGATTACATGACGTTGCACTTCTTGGAATTCTCGTATTGTGCTCCCCATCGATCGATACCAGCTTGGATCTCGTTATCCCTTTGTTTAGCCTTGACTTCCGACTTGAAATTGGCCTTCATGAATTTGAGTAATTCTCGGTCCACGTTAGCTGCAAGCACGTTAGCAATTTGTACTCATACACATCGCAAAACCATTGGCTTACCACTTGAAGCTTCAAGGACCACTGGTTGTCTACAAAGAGGACAGTGGTCCTTTTCCTCTCTCTGCATGACGACCATACACCTTATGCAGAAAATGTGACCACACTTTAACCGGATCGGCTTGTAAGAAATGCTGAAGCATACCGGGCACAAATAGTCGTTCAGTTGCGGGATAATATTGAGTAATTCTTGCGAAATGGTGAAACAAGTGGCTTTGGCCAGGTTTTGTGCCATGAATGGTGACTTGATCAGCGTATCCGACACGGTTGATCGTGCGTGCAGTGCCGTGCGCTTGTCGAATTTCTTCATGATCTTGGAGAGTGCCGTTTTGTTGATCTCCTGGAATTTGATCAGTCGGATCAAGTTGCTATTGATGCCTAGGAAGCGTTCCAAGGCGGCACTGGCGTCCTTCCCGAGTCTTCGAACTTCCTTCTGCTGTTTTTTTAGACTTTGGTTAAAGTTGGAATACTGTAGTTGCGCGCGTTCAGCATCTCTGGCACCGGCATCCGCTTCGTGGGACGACATGAAGATTTCAGCTTCTGCGTAGAGCTCGAAAATCTTGCGCCAAATCTCAATTTCCTGCTTAGAGCGTTTGGTCTTTTCTGATTTCAAGTCGCGTAGTTGGGCACCAAGTTTGAGGATTTCCTCCTGTAGCTGAGTCTGCTCCGAGTCTTGCAAGCGGTCGAGATCAGCCAATTCCCGCTTTAGGATCTGAAAGAACTCGGAGTCTGATGTCAAGGGTATTTCAATTGTTTGAGGTTGTAGTTCATCTTCTTCAGACATCACGTCGGCATTCTGAAATGCGGGATCTTGAGCTGTATTGTCTTGTAATGACCCATCGGCCACTCTTGGCTGAGCTGGGGAAGAATCATCCCGTCGAGATGGACCCGAAACTGAGGCTCTGGAATTCCGTGCGAGGCGTTGCAAAACTCGACGAGTGTCCGGCGCCAAACAAGCATCCATGGGGGAGCCATCGCGTGGATCAATGACAATGGTCAATCTTGGTGTAAAGCTGACTTTCTCGCTCCCATCGACCGAATACTGCATCAGCCTTTCACCCAGCGAGCCTCCAATCTCGGTGTCGCCAGATCCGACATGCTGCCACAAAGCGTCAAGAGTTTCTTTATCGAGACCGAGAGAGGCGAGTTCTTCCTGGACTCGTTTGATACACTTTTTCAGCTTTTTGTAAGAAATGGCAGAGTTAATCCACTCTTGAGGAAACTCCTCACGCGAGAGCGCTGCCTCAAAATCTTGACCAAACTTCATCGTGACCGCATGTACGAGCAGTATTGGGATGATTGACAGAAGAGAATGTTGATTTTTGCCAGCGAGGGATTTGTAGTCATGGTCGAAGTTTGGCTGTTGACACTACGCTATCTTGGGATGATTAACAGGTGAAAAATGTCGAAATAATCAAAGTGGCGGACGTAATATCCAGTTCGCCTACGGATCTTATTCCCCAGACCATGTCCTTGTCGCCACACGGGACGATCGAACGTTGTGCGAAGCACTCCCGCAGGTAAGGTCGCGGTCGAGATCGAGGTCGGGAACAAATGGAATTGCTACGCTGAGGCACGCCCCGTCATCTGACAGATGCTAAAATTCTGGGTGTCGATTCTTCAAACGGACGGGACAAGAATAAAAATGGGCATCTTTGATCGCCAACTAATGGAAAAGATCAGTCTCGATGAAGGACAAAAGGCGGGAAAGGCGGTAGACGTGCACGTGCACGTGATTGAGGCAATTTTTAGGCGCAGGCCGCAGCCGAACGAAATGCTTGGTAAAGCAGCTTTAATATTGGCACCCACCATTAGGCGAGACTAGAGCCTAGGAAATTATTTTGTCGGGGGTCGCTTATTGAGTACGGAATACTGTAGTAAATCATCATCGCGTGTCTGCCTTCCATCCTCCCTGCGGCATTCTTTCTCAAGGCGGTGGGAGGGGTTCAGGTGGGTAGGAGTGATTGACTGACTGCTCGTGAATTTACCACCTTCCTCGTCTCGTACGTGTAGGACATTGGCCATGGGTCAGAGACAGTCTACAAGTAATGCAGCCGAGGGAGAGCAACCTCCAGCAAAGGCCGATTACTATGATCTGCTTGGAGTTGAGCGTACGGCCACGGACGATGAGATCAAGAAAGCCTACCGGCGCAAAGCTCTCGAGCTGCACCCCGACCGCAATTACGGTAACGTCGAAGATGCCACCGCCTTGTTCGCTGAAATCCAGTCCGCCTATGAAGTCCTTTCCGATCCTCAGGAACGAGCCTGGTATGACTCTCATCGAGACATCCTCCTCCGAGGAGATAGCGCGGCTGGTGCGGCTGCCACCGACTTCTCATACAATATTCGTATGACCTCGGCGGAGGAAGTAATGAAGTTGATGATGAAGTTCAATGGTCGTTTAGATTTTACAGATGCCCTAAGCGGCTTCTACGGAGGGTTGAATGACTTTTTCAATCAGCTCGCAAAGGAGGAAGACATTGCTTGTCAGTGGGAGGGCCAAGATTACATGGATTACCCCGAGTTCGGTCTGAAAGATGACCATTACGAGGATACTGTCCGACCCTTTTACGCCTCCTAGAACGGGTTTGCTACTAGAAAAAGCTATTCGTGGAAGGATCAATACAAATTGTCCGATGCGCCAGATCGAAGGATCAGGAGGCTGATGGAAAAAGAGAACAAGAAAATACGCGAGGATGCGATTCAAGAATACAACGAGGCCGTCCGTTCTCTTGTTGCGTTTGTGCGGAAACGCGATCCGCGAGTACAAAATAACCAAAAGTCCGAAGCTGAGCGGCAAAGAGCACTTCGAGAAGCCACTGCGGCGCAGGCGGCACGATCCAAGGCGGCGAGATTGGCAAAAATGGAAGAGATGGACACAGCTGAAATACCAGAATGGGCAAGATCAAGACCTTCTCATGATGAACATGAAGGAGGCTTTTCCAGCGAATCTGAAGTGGAGGAACATGCATATGAATGTGTGGTTTGCGATAAAACATTCAAGAGTGAGGCGCAATTCAAGTCACATGAAAAGAGCAAAAAGCATGTTAAAATGTTGAAACAATTGCAGAGAGAGATGCGTGCTGAAGGTAGGGCTCTAGATTTGGAGGTTGAGAACACAGCCCCGGAAGGCGAAGAGGAAGGAGAGCCACATCCAGCACATACCCCTAATGAGCACGCCCACCCGAGCCTTGATGGCCAGGATGTTTCAGATGATGCTGTGGACAAGCCGGATATTGACACAGCGGTGGACGCAAAAGGTGCTTCGGGAGGGTCTGAAGCGATCGAGGATGACTCTGACGACGATTACGCTGCTCGATCTGATGTTGAACAGCGGATATTAGGGGGGCCAGCCAATGTGATGTCTTCTAAGGTCGGAGACATCAGCTTGGAAGATACACCAGAGACATCAGAGCCGGAGACAGCTCAACAACAACCGAAGTTGGGGAAGGCCAAGCAGAAGAAGGCCAGGAAAGCGGCACAGAAAGCAGCAGAACAACAGTCGGACAAGGTCGGATCTGTGTTGCAATGCGCGGTGTGTCAGGCTGAATTTCCTTCGAAGAACAAGTTGTTTGATCATATCAAGGAGGAAAAGCATGCGGCTTACAAGACGGAGGTGAACTCGGTCAAGGGGTCAAAGAGCGGTAAAGGGAAAAAGAGATAGTTTATTAGCGATAGAAACCGGCGAGGCTGGCCACTTTGCAAGCGCTGGCAAAGGACTTTCTCATGTTTGTGATAAGCATAGCGCTGGCGTCTGTCTCGGGGGTATCTAGTTTGATGTCCACACGAGCATCGAACCTATCATGGATAGCTTTTATGTACAAGACATGAATGAATGGATCTGTCTCGGAGTGTATGGTTTGTTCTTGTCTGGTGTCATTGGAGAGGGAGTAAAGTGAGTATGTATGGTGCGTTTCATCTAAGCGACGTCTCGTGATTTGCTATTGTCATCACATTTCGAGCCGAGGAGGGAGAGAGAGGGAGAGGGAGAGGGAGACAACTCAACAACACACCCACGACGATCCTGACAACCCCGTACTCCGTACCCAAGTGTCTCATTATTCCAGAGACCACACTACCTAGGTGCCTTGTCTTTTGGTAGTTAATAACACGGGTAAAGGAGAAAAAACAAAAGGCAGAAACTTATTTTCCTGATGTGGCCCCGACATTTTCGTTGTCGTTCGTCACAAACAAACACCATGACTTTGGTTCTGTGACACTCGCGATGATAAATCGAGAAACAATATCCAAAGGGCAAACAGCAACTCGGTACGGACATCCAAAAATAAAAATGTCGGACACTCGTTGCGCAGACCCGGATTTACAACTCGACGTTGATGTGATGATATTGGAATACACTCTGTATCATGCCATCAAATCACAATTCGGTCTTCTTTCGATTGGATGTCGAGATGCGACACAAACTACCGAAGCGAATCGACTGTTGACGATTTTCGACCGTTTCATCAATCACTTTAACCGACGACATCCCGCGCATCCAAAGTCGAA
This sequence comes from Exophiala oligosperma, assembly GCF_000835515.1. NCBI lineage: Eukaryota > Fungi > Ascomycota > Eurotiomycetes > Chaetothyriales > Herpotrichiellaceae > Exophiala > Exophiala oligosperma. The sequence continues at coordinate 868,682 of NW_015622821.1, forward strand.
TGAATTCTACAGTAATTTGGACATGCTCGAATTTTTGGTCCTGCTGTCAAACCGATCGAGTACGACGACGACGACCGAATTCAGTCGAGACACTCGAAACAAGTTACGTTCCGTTTCGGTCGAGAACCTGGCTTCTCGCCGTCGTTGGTTGGGGGGAAGGGGACGGTACGCTCGGAGACTGAGCAAGCAACCGGCCACTTCAAAGGATAACGTCCTACGAGATGTGGAGGACCGAATTTGTAGATTTTGGAATCGGAATAGACATGACGTCGCTGGTTCATCACAACATCGACCCTCACAGTCACAGTCAATGACGGTATCATCACCGTCACTGTTTGATCTTCTTCCACGATTCATGACAATCTCGGCAGAAATGTCGGCGACATTGAACCTACCTCCGAACGAGACGTGGATGCACGTGGCATGTGAATTCATGCTCCAAGCCAGTTTGGAATCGCTCGGGACCCATCCTCATGCGTCCATCATCGAGGAAGACAAAAACGTATTGCCACGTCTCGATGATTGCTTCGCGTGGGGTTACGTCGACCCTCGACACCTGATCCCCGACGATGACGGCGAGGATGTCTGTGGTGGTGGTGGTGGTGGTCGTCGTCGTCGTCGTCGTCGTCGTCGTGAACTTGACGAGAAAACCCAACTCGTCAACGACTTATTTACCGATCCTGACTCCGTTGTTGTGACCGGGGAGGAGCACGACAATGTCACGACAGATCCGGTCGGGTCGGGTCGAGAAGATCCGGAATGGACCCAGATCAGATCACAATGGTTGTCTGAATTCTCCATCCCGGCCGACGCTTCAGAACGGTACCGATCTTCTCGTCTAGACAGGTTGATTGTCAAGTTCCCTCTGGAAAAGTTTCTACCAAACCTCGTCACCTTCATGCAAAACGTTTGGGACCAATCTTGTGAGGAATTGGATGGAAAACCGATCCTGGCACAAATCGAGCAAGGTCACATAAAATCCTTGGGTGTCGAGGGGGACGAGTTTGAAGAATTTTTGAGTCGTGTCGGTCTCGGACGGAAAAAGTCGTCTCCGGAGATCCTAACTTTTGATGTTCCCGACATGAAAAGGGGGAGAGCATCGTCGTCGTCGGATGGGTTATTGTCATTAAATCCTCCTGATGGATTTAGGGTACGTGGAAATGCATGGTCCAGAAATAAAAACGACAACGACAACGAAAACGAGATACCTGTAAATACGAAGAAAAGAACGAGAAGTATGATTTGAGAATATACCCACCTCAGGTAATAAGTAACGAGTATTTTGATCTTGTTATGAATTGTGGTTTTACTGGGTTTGGTACCATGAAAAAGGAGATGAGATAGAAGAAAGTATTTGTTGACCAAAGGCTTTTTTCTATCGAGTACAGGGTAATCAAGTTATGTCGTCGTTGTCTTTTCCCATACACCCTTTTCGAATCCATCCATATATTTGATATATTCTTCACCACCTGCCACCCATCCTTTAACACCACCTTGTAGAATTGCACTTTGTACCGTGGAAGACGTATCACTTGGTTTTGTCGCGGTCTGGTCTTCAATATAATCTGCAAACCAACCCGCAGCACGAGGTCCCCTCCCACCACAAGATCCACAATAAAATATCACCAGAGGTACACCGGTCGAAGTGGCGAGGGTGTAAAGAGTTGGTAAACTGTGGTATAAAGATTGAGCTGGTAGGTTGAGTGATGAGTGAATTGTGCCACCCTGGGAAATTACCATAAGTAACCACGGAGAGAGGAAAACCCCAAGTTTGAGAGTCAAGTAGAAGAGATGAGAAGCAAGAACAGGAACTTGAGAGTACGGGTAGGAGGTAAGTAGAGGGAAGAAAATCCAAGGTAGGTGACGGGGGTTAGGATTCATCCAACTCACTTCATGATCATTCCTCCTTACATCCACCAACAAGAAATCCCTTCCTGCTCTCCTGTTTCCAGACTTGAACATGGCCAACAAGTCTTCCCTCTTGACGACTTGAGGTTCGGTGGTTCTCGGAGCGGGGAATGACGCATGCCATGGTTGTTCTTTCGTCGTCGAATCTTGTGTGGTAGTCATGGTGATTTTGAAGATATAGAGCTCAGATAAGGTGGCAGAAAGAGAGAGGTACGTAGTATATAGGAATTGATATGACTTTTTAACATACAATCGAGGATCAAGGTAAAGGTATCAAAAGTGGGAGTGACAGTTTGGAGACACCAGGTTGGCTGCTTCTTTTACACGGAGCAGGTAATAAATACAGTACTTAAGAGGTAAGTGCTTAAGTACCTGACAAGCCGAGGTTCAGTTCAGCCTTGTTTCAAGTATCCAGCCTTGCCCTAACTCGTCCTCTCTTTATCAACTCGTACTCATTCATCACAAAGGATACTTTGCAAAAACCTCCTCTTCAGCCTTTGTCAATTCTCTCATTATGGTCTCGACCCTTTTCTGGCTTCTCGGCTTGACGTCGCAAGGGAAAGGTTTTGAACAAATGACCAACCCTTCGTCAAATCCTGTTTCGTAATCGAGGTCGATGTCCAACGGTCGACCTTGATCGTCCACGACTTTTTCGAAAGAAAAGGCCCAGATCAACTTCGCGACCGCAATAAACAGATTTCTTTCTGCCAGGTGAATCCCGGGACACAATCTTCTACCGACACCTAGAAAGCACCAAACGCGAACGCAGAGAGAATTGTTAGCAAGTTGCCATGTCATGTTGAATCGTCACAGACTTGTGGAAGTCAAAAACTCACCATAACTATAATGATCGCGAGCTTCAAAATCAGCAGACACGGCATAATCATGAGCCAGTTGAGTGAACCCGGCGTATCGATCCGGGTCGAATTTATCTGGGTCCTCGTACCTCTTCTCGTCTTGATGTAAACCCCAAAAGTTGACGAGAAGTGTACTACCTTTGGGTAATAGCATGCCTTCAATCATGACATCTGTACGTAGTTGTTTATTCAACACATTCAGCAAAGAGCGAAACAACGACTGAAGAAGAGAAAGGGACGGCGTCCCCTTCAATGCTAAAACAAACCCAAAAACGTACCTTCAGAAAGTGAATGAGGAACATCGAGACCCCCAATCGGTCGCCACCTCATCGTCTCCTTTATGATTTGCAACACGTAAGGAAGGCGTTCACGGTCTGACCACCTTGGCGAAGCGTCCTCGGTACACCACTTGTCGATCTCGGCGTGAGCTTTCCTCTGGACGTCCGGGTAACACGTCAAGACCTTGATGACACTCAAGACGGTCGCCGCCGTCGTTTCCGATCCTCCTTCCATGGCCACTCCACCCAAGAAATCCAGCTGGTGACGAGTGAAATGGAGTTTCTCCGCTTCTAGCCTGTCGAGAATCCTGTCGATGATCGATTTGCCGTTTCCGGCTTGTTGTTCTCTCCGTTTGATCGCCGTATCGGCGAGATCGTGATACATCGAGTCCATTTTGCGTCCAACGTCGCCGGCCCGGGTGATCCAGTTGCCCAGCCACCGTTCGGGGATCCGTTTGAGGAAGGGAAAGACATCGACAGGTGGCATAGCCCCGAGTTCCATGATCTTCATAAACTCATCCATGACCTGGTAGAGTTTCTTCATGTGTGGAGTGTCGACGGTTGGTGTGCGACTTCCGAAGACTAACGTAACGATGGAGGTCAGGAATGGGTTGACCAGATTGACAAAAGCAGAAACTATGGAAACCAAACTTACATATGCTCATAATGATACTGTTACTGTATCGTTTCGGATGATCCATCAAGCGGTCTGGAGCTTCGACGATATCCCGAAGCATTTGTACAGCTTCCGCCTCTTGAAGACTGAAATACTTCTTGTCACAGATCGATGCAGTCAGTTCCTGTTGAAGGAGCTTTCTCGTGTCGCGCCACTTGGGACTGTAATCCATGACGAGCAGGTGGTCACCGCCACCCATGACCTTTTGGAATGGCGTCGACGGCGGCCGACCGCTGGAAATGGCACTTCTCTTATCCATTATCTCACGCACGTATCGGCGATCACTCAGGACAATGGCGGTGGAGGGACCCAGTTTCAAACTGTAAATGCCCCCGTACCGTTTTGCCCATTCTGTAAGTCTGCGAAACTGTCAGTAACGATGATTGTATGCGCAGGGAGTTTTCTTTTGGCACGAACTGGAAATGAGCTCCCTTTGATGGTATCTGATGAGCATTTCCAATCACGGGCCAAGTTGGCGGACCTGTACAATAACAGTCGTTCAGCACCATAGGTCTTGTGATATACACAGGGCTAGACTTGCCTGGTGGGAGGCTTCGGCTTCTCCTGCCAACGAATAGAATGGTATATATTATCAACGCAAGTATGGCGGCTCCCAAAATGGTGGTGACACTGTAGATAATCATATTGTACAGTTCTTAATGGTTGTCGAGTTTGGCAATCTCGTTTCAACCTGGATGCAGTAGTGAATTGTGAAAATGATCACAACTGAGATGAATGATTTGTACATCCACCTACTAAATGTGTGGTGCAGTGACGGACAAGAAGTACATCTTCACAACCCATGGTAAAAGCATGGAGTATTTCTAGGCCATGCTAGCATTCAGCAAATGTGAGACTTCCGCATACTCCGCGATGATCAGGCCTTAAGACCTGTGCTGAGAAGTATTCCGTACAAGTCCCGACTTTGCCATTTCAGGATCGTATTTCTGGAAGTAGAGTTCATAAGGACGCCGAGTCCGCTTGTAAGCAGGTCGCCTAATCAAATATAACGACTGAACGTCTCTTCTCTATTTGGAACCATATATGAGGCCTCAATTTTATGTAAGAACCTGCGGAGAAACGGAGTATGTAAGCTTCGTAATGTCCTTTTGACACTCACTTGACTGGATTGCACCAGACAGGTGTACTTGTACAATTCTTTTTGTGCATACGTCTTTAGATTTGAATAGTAGCAGTCGAAAGGCGAGGAGAACTTCGACATGAAACGATGGTGCACGAGTACTAGAGCTCGTCGAAGTAATTCTTGCGATTGAATCTCGGCAACATGAAGTCCGTACTCCATGCTCGACTCAAAGATACACGACAAAAGTAGTGCACAAGATGTCCAGGTGTAGTTGAGTTTTGCGAGTTTTGGTCGAGTCACCCGCAAATGATGACCTCGTAGCCTACTGTCGTGGGTGGCATCGTATCCGTGAAGAGTGTCCCGTAAATGGATCAGAGGTAAGCATATGTCATCCTTGATGTTTGTATGGTCCACCGAGCGTTGAAGGGTAGAATTCTTCCGAACCCAGATGCTCAATGATGATTGATCACTACACATAATGTTTGTCGCTTACTTCGGTGAAAGCCAAAAGTGCTGTGCCACAGTCTTGTTCGAGAGGCAGAGAGAATGGAGGATAGAAGCGCTTATTCTCGCGTTTCTAAGAAAAGCCACATGATTTAAAAGTGGCGGTGCAATCCAATATCTCACGTTGTAGAGCGACCACGTAGACCTTGAGTCCAGTGACTGAGAGAGAGGAGGAGCTGTTGATGGAAGGAGAGGAAAACGAAAGGAAAGGAAGTGAATCCCGGCTTGCGTGGTGGCTTGGAAGTTGGTGGTGTAGCAAATTGCACCCACCACCGTCACTTTGTGATATCGGCAGTCAGGTGGTCGCATGAAGCACGTCGACCGCCATCAACTGTGTTCCTCGTTGAACTCGACGCACAAGCCCCCTCCGTTCGTACTCGGTGCCTCCCGGGGATTCTACGAGAGTAACGCAGCATTCGAGATGGGACTTTCGCTCGTACGGCTATGCTATCCTGATGCCTGCGGGCCAACCAACTCTTTGGGACCGGGATCCATGCTTCTCTTGGGGTTGGACGTTCTCAAAACAGCTTAACATGGTCACCCAGCTTGCACTGGCAGCACCTGCAGGCTGCTCGTTCCGTACAAGCTCTTCGTCTAGGCTCCTACGCTCGGGTTCGCTTAGATGGGGCAATTCCCGTTTCGCCAACTACATACCTCGTCAGAACTCCTTACCAACGAGTCCATGCCATCCGACAGCTTTTCTCTTCTCCCGCTAACGGAGGGCTGCAGTAGTCGCAGCTTGATGGTCTGGGCACAGGGCTAAACCCAAGCGAGGATGTCATTGTCCGTCTGGATTAGGGATGGATGAGGGGGTTGCCATATATTGGACAGGTTTTGGCGAGATCCGTGTGTGAATTGGGCAGCTTCGGTGCTCCGTAATTTTAGCCTGATCGCCCAGAAAGTGACCGGGCTTCATCATCTGCCACGTGTGATCCCTTCCCAAGCTTTTCACATCCCGGGCGCTTACCGGCGTGGGACGAAGATGGTCGTGGCCGGGAACATCATTCCAATCTGATTTTTGTGTGCCCCTCCTCGTACGAGGCCGGTACTCATGTGGTTGTGGTTGAAGAGGCACCTCGCAAACAAACGATCCCTTCACCTTGACTTAGTGTACACACATCATTCGAACCCGAGACTGGTCCCAGCGAGCCCACGGAGTGAATCGGCTCTCCGGGTGGTCAACAACGGTGCCCCGAGTGCTGTACAGGGTGCGACTGTGGATACTCTAGGTATAAGGCTGTGCTAGCAGAGTCCTCGCTTTCGCACAAGGGGACAAGTTTCGAATCCAGACTCTTCGGTCTCCCCGAAAACTTCTCTGGTCTAAGCGGGGCGCCGCAAAATGCCCCAATCTCTGGTCTAACCAAATACGCATAAAGGAATATGGTCGAGAGATTCTTGACAGCGGGAGTGCGAAAATTGTCTGCTTGTTTAGTAGAGAAGGGGAAGGAGGAATGAGGAGTACATCGCTAAGGCTGGTCTGTGGAACATGCCGTAACTGTCCAAAAAGATTTTTTCTACGCCGTCATTATTGTGTTCTGTGTGTCCTATGGAACCTGTTCACTCTGTACTGAGTGCCGGGTCCCGTGAAGGCATAACAAATTCAGTGTCAGCGTCACGCCGTGATCGCAGTGTATCCATAGCTTTCCAACGCCATATTTCCCTCCCTCATCTGAGAACGACTACAATGGGGGTATCCAATTCGCTTTTATGCCAACATGTTGCTTGACGTTCAAATTTTCAGTCCTGATATTCCCGCCCGCGAGATTGAGCTCCTCTGCCCGCAGAGATTAAGTGATTTCTTCGGTTGATCGAGGCGTAAGAATGGTCAGCGTCAAGCTAGAGCATTCAGACACACCAATGTCATTTGGTAATACGATCAAAAATGGCGAAATCGTGAATTTGCAATGGTGCGAGGTATATCTGAGTTTCACCTCTGCATTCGAATCCATGAGAGCATGCGGTCCAGGGTGGGATCCTCATCAATCCAGTATCCTTTCCGACGATCAGCATTGCGTAAATCACCGACCACATGCTCGTCTGTGATGTCGTTGAGTTCCTGGAAAGACATGTTCGTTAGCGTGGAGATTCTTTTCCATGTGGTGCTGATCACTTCCTCGTTGGTAAAAAGTACGGGGAGTCGAGAGAGATTAGCGAGAATATTGGCATTTCCAGAGATCTTGAACCTGTCAAGCAGACACTACAAACCAACTTACCTGACGCAGTCGTTGATCAATTGCTCGGAGACTGTTGACATGCCGTGGACCGGGTTTTTCGCCTCGCAGCAATTGTATCCGCATCTGAACCCATCTCATGGCAGCAGATGCACGCAGATAAATCTTGTGCGCCTGGAATCTTCTGGTGCAGGCATCAAGAATAATTCTACGTAGCAGTTAGACACAACTCTGGGATACAGCGTGCTAGGTATACCTCTGCATGGTGGCTTTGGTGACTTCGGACTCGTCCACCTGTCCAGCTTGCAGACCGATGTTTCCCGGGTTGAAATGAGTGGCTAGGATAGCCTGTGACTCGGCCGCACTCTGCCTGAGCACTACATACCCGTCGAGGTAGTATGAATGCCGGTCGGGAGGGTGTGCCTCGTTGCGTGTAATGAGTGATGAGATGTGAATCTGTAGCGTCCGAAAATCATTCATCACTTCGAGGATCCGCATCGCGCGGGCTTCGTTTCCTGCCACCGACAACTTAGTATCAGTGACCCAGGACACAAGTATCTCGCGCAGTCGTCGTTACATACTTCCATCCGCCATTGTCTCGATGGCTTCCGATCTACCAGGAAGAACTTGTGGCTGAAACAGACAAGGTATCGTCGCTTGTGATCTGCAGGCAGGCTGGAAATTCCCCAGAGAGGCAATGTGGTCGCGGATCTTTGCCCTGATCTCAATATCAACTGGATGCTTGTGATAGTCTTGGAGATGGGAAATCTCTCGAGGCGGCGGTCGAAGCATGCTTAAGAAGAATCACGGCTCATAAGTGTCTCACGGACAACGATGGTGCTAGATGGAAAGAGTGCAGAAGGGGCATGGAACAAAGACACGAGTAGATAAGGAGTCAATGTCGTGGCTTTGCTTCCACCTGACCAGTCACTGCCTTGAAGAAGGCCTTGAAGAGATGGGCCCGGGCCGTAGCGTCAGAAATGGCAGGGAGGAGGATGTCCAGCTGTATGAAAGGGTGACGAAAGACATACGCTCGACGGTGAAGCTGGAGGCAAGTCTGGCAGCACTAGGCAAGGGCAGTATCGTGAGACAGAAAAAGGTCAAGGCTAGCAACACCAGACCCGACACGGCTTGGGTAGTTGCGGCATGACCATTGGGCATCGCCTCAACGAGAGACGTGACGGTAATAATGCAGCTATGGCGGTGGATCAAATTTCGAGGCTCTGCTGGGCTGCTGGAGAGATGTGAACCGCTCAGCGGATCAGCAAGCCACCACCACCATCACCGCATTGACTGCCTTGGGGGATACGGAGGACTGAAGCAGAAGCACGAGAACGAGAAAGGGTCGGCCACCGTCGACGGCGGACTCCTGTTGGACGCGGAAGCACGACGTTAGCATGCAGGAGATGTCATGGGCACCGACATGGGCAAACCAGGGACGAATAGTGGGAATGTGTGCAAATGTCTGTACATAGAGAGTTGAATAGTGGGAATGAATTGCATCGGGAAAGCGTTGGAGACTCGGCCCTGCGTCTGGCCAATCACACCATCTCCCCGTCTGCATTAGTCTATACTCAAAAAAGGGACGAGCTTCGCGCTTGGCCGGAAGCAGAAAGCTGAAAGGTCAGGGCGATGCGAAGACGGTGTGAAGGCGTGTAGCTGACCATCATCTCGTGCCCTCCCGATGCCTCTACTGGCTCCAGCGTTGTATTTCCATCCACTTCGCTTCTGCATGGGCACCGACATGTTGACGAAAAGGTCTACTCGCTTGTATTGACACGGAGATCAGTGGCCTTGAATCTGCTCTGCTTACGGAGTACACGATCCTCCAGCTCCAGGTGCATCTGTTGTTCCATTTGCGCTTTTCCCTCCAGCCTCAGCCAACAGCCACAGAACTCTGACAAGCCAACGGCCTTCGGACTTCTGGCCCTGGCTGTGTCATGCTCAGGAACCAAGCAATGACGGTATGGACCAGGCCAGTAGCGGAAGTTGTAAGCCCATCTTTCCCCTGCAGTAACGTGCTCGGCTCACATGTTGCAGAAAAGTTATCCTTTCCATAATTCTAACGTGCACCGTGGCTCTCCACAGACATCATCCCGTATCAGCTGCACTAGTGTGCTGAGCCTTCTCCTGCCAATAGACTCCGCAACGCCCATTTTTACACCAAGCTCCAGATCAATAGCTGAGTTGTAAACAGATCCCTGTCCAGCGTGGTCGTCGAGGTATATGATCCAGTGTGGCCTGGGGGCCGATCTGTTGGTACAACGCCTTTTCTTGGCGTACACCCCATCATTCAGAAGCCGACTTCAGTCCCGTTCTGCAATAGCTTGGAGACGTTCCTCGATCTCATCTTCGCTTAGTGTCCTGAACTCTGGATCGGTGCCTTCACTTCCATCGGCCTTGGGTCCACCAACGATGCCAATCTCCAATTCGCCCTTCTTGAAATCAACACTCAAGACAGTGCTGAGGGTGCTGATGCCCAGCTCAACCACCTCTTCCCAGCCGCCAGGGGCATGATCCTTGTTCTTCAGCTTCTTCTCCAGATGATTAAGCGCCTCTTGCTGTTTAGGCCCGGATGCTGTGGCTTTGTAACCGACATAGTAGCCTGCGGGATCACATTTGTAAAGCTGGGGGCCGAATTCATCGTCGACTGAAACGAGGGTTATCGCAATTCCTAGAGGTCTCATGTACGCCTATGGGGCATTAGCTACCTGATCGAGTAGTCGCTTTCTGAAAGGCTTGCTTACTCTTTGTGTATAAACTTGGTTGATGTTGGCCAGCCGCTTCGCTAGGACGTCGCAGGGCATTTCGTAGCCATTCTTGTACCTGAACTGTGCAGCCTCTCCTCTTGCTCGATCAGTAGATGCACGAGCGTCCGCTATCGAACCAGTCATCACGCATCCGACCGAGGGCGAGATTTTGAACACATGGGACACGGAGGACGGATCGATTAATTTGTCCTGTGACCAACTTCGTCAGCATAGTTACGAACGTATTGGATCAAGGTTGGATCCTTACAGGGACTTTCTTCTGTGATATGACCACGGCACAGTTCTTGCCTCGTACTCCCACGGAAGTGATATTGGCTGCTGTGATTGCTTTGAAGGCATATTCTGTTCATGATAGTAAGCATCCTTCTGTTGATGAACCCTTATGAGAGCAGTCGACGATGGAAGGGCGCAGGGGGTTTTCGGTGAAGATCGATAAAGAGCATCAATGGATAACGGATTCGAGTCTGAGCAGGACGTACCGACTTGATATAATCGACCCTGATCTGAGAAGATGGTGATGTGTCGATCATAACCCGCGCTGCCTAAAGATACGAAGTGGTCAGCTCGGTGTGTCCGACACAGCTAAAAGGGACATTGAGACGAACCAGACATCTTGGACCTCTTTCAACCGAGGTAAATCGTACAATTATGTAGCTGAAGCTCGTCCAAGGAGGCCTTGAAGGATGATGTTTGACTCAAAAACAACAGAGGGTCGAGAATCACTTCGCAGGATATGCACGTAACGGGTGTCGTTGGTTCTTTTGAAGAGTGTTCGTTCATTCAACGCGCAAACTGCGCGGCCTTGGACCTGACTAGGCTCACCAATGATAAACGTCAGCATAGTATTCTGCGCCACCTGAGCCACCTGAGCCACCTGAGCCACAGCAACTTTTTTTCCCCATACGACACCGGACTTTTCACGCCAGTGAGCCTGAACTTTTGAACACTACGATTTGGAAATTAGAGGTCTGTTGGACAAGATTTGTACACACACAAAGAGTGTGGTAGCGACTATCTGTCAAGCAACAGAATTAGCTTCGCAAAAATGCAACAGCCAGTGGTCCCAGCCTGGAAGAAACTGGGCTTAAAGCTCAAGCATTCACAAGAAAGCTCTGAGCCTCCGATCAAGATGAATGGCAACGGCGTCGGCTCTCTTGAACATGCTCAAGAAAGTCTGCTTGAGCAACCTCGAAAGAAAAGAAAATTTTCGCCGATTCGCGAAGAATCCACAAAGAGCGAATCGACAAATGGAGCCATTCAGTCAAGCTTCAAAAGCCCAAAGCCACAGAACAAGAAACTGAAAAAGAAAGTGTCATTCTCTCTTGATGCACCACCCGACCTTGTAACCAGCACATCTTCACCCAGCCAAAAGATAGCCGACGTGGAGAAATCGCCCGCGACAAAGCAAAAGAAGGAGAAGAGGCCGCGAAAAGATTCTTCTCGCGCTCGACAAGCCTCAGCTCCAAGAATCAATCCAGCTTTGGAATATCTGAGTCAGTATCATACCTCTCGACCGACCTGGAAATTCAACAAAACAAGAGAAATATGGATCTTGAAACACGCATTGTCGGAGGAGGATGTACCTAGAGACTACGATGTTGCTCTAGCAAGGTATCTACATGGGTTAAAAGGCATCGGTGCTAGGGAAAGGCTCGAAAATACTTGTCTCGAGACACTACGCGCGCGATCAGACGATGAAGGCATAAGCAGTCAAACCACAGCAGATCGTGATTTCCAGAAACGATTCAGAGACATGCTTCAGGCATCAGAAGATGGTAGTTTCGATGATCAGAACGAACATCTTCGACAGTGGATTCAGCAGCGACCACGCCCCCAGCTCTTGCTTGACAGCCTGGGTTCCGATGCCAGAGCCGAAGGAGAAAAGCCCAAACCAAAGAAGAGGAAAAATAGAACAGTGGTGGTCGAGTATGACAGCTCGAGTTCTAGCTCGAGCAGCGACAGCGACAATGAGAGCGAGAGCGAGAGCGATAGTGAGAATGAAAGCGACAGTGGCAAAGAGGCAGACAGGGTTGAGGATTCAACTTCAAGTAGTGGCAGTGACAGCAGTGATGAGTCCACGAGTAGCTCTGATAGCGAATAAACAAGACCGAGCACGTGGGATATTTTTGGTTCCAACAGAATAATTTGGAAGTCCTAGTCAACAACCAAGCTTCAAGAACACGATAGTTCCCAATATTGTCATGACCGCTTGCAAATATGCCGTAATGGTGATTGCGTAGAGTAATCCACGTGGCTGGGGTCACGGACGAGATGGCTGGGCAGACTGCCGCTTTCGTAGAGACGAAGAACAAGCCATGTATCACCAGTGGTGAGAAATCCTATATCCTGTCCGTAGCATTAGTATTAACATTACGGAGTATGCTGAGCATAGTTGAAAGCAAAGAGGCGAGTGCTTTTCAAAGACTTGGTGCACTGTTCGAGGCTTTGCCGTGCATAAACGGGATGAAGTCATTGACAGGAACAATATATATCCGACTCTAACCAAATTGATATCTAGTATGCCACACTAGCCTGGACTTCCACATCGCCTTACCTTACTCCAAAGGGCCTTGTTCCGCAGCAACAGCAGACTAACGCTTTAAGTACTAGCGAACTATCCAATCGCCCGAAGCAGTCGTCATTCGTCACCTGCGCTGCAGGCTGCCACCCAACTCCTCAATCTGTCGACTCTTCCTCTTCATCATTCGCATCAACAAACAGTTCCATCTTTCTATTTCCTTCTTCATTATCCACTGGTTGGCATCATGAAGTCTGGTCTTGTTGTCGCAGCCACCCTGCTGGGTGCTGCCAATGCTGGCATGCACCGCATGAAGCTCCAAAAGGTGCCGTTGGAGGAGCAGCTCAGCGCTGCCAACATTGGTGACCACATGCGAGCTCTCCGACACAAGTACACTCAGAAGATCATGGGAGGTCCTTCTGAAGACATCTTTAGAGAGACCTCGATCCATCCCGATGGTCCTCACGATGTCCCTGTGGAGAACTTTTTGAATGCTCAATGTAAGCATGCTATCTCGGTCTTTGGATGCCAGGTTAACCGTCAGCAGATTTCAGCACCATTGCACTGGGAACCCCGCCTCAAGAGTTCAAGGTTGTCCTCGATACCGGATCTTCCAATCTCTGGGTCCCCAGCCAATCTTGTGGCTCGATTGCCTGTTATCTCCACCAGAAATATGATTCCTCAGCGTCCTCTACATACAAGAAGAACGGATCAGACTTTGGCATCCGCTATGGATCCGGCGAGGTGGCTGGCTTCATCTCCCAAGATGTTCTACGCATCGGTGACTTGAAGATTAAGGACCAACTCTTTGGTGAGGCCACTAGCGAGCCTGGATTGGCCTTCGCTTTTGGCAGATTCGATGGTATTTTGGGTCTCGGATACGACACCATTTCTGTCAACCACATCCCCCCACCGTTCTATAACATGATCGACCAGAAGTTGCTCGACGAACCTGTCTTCGCTTTCTACCTAGGCAACACTGATGATGGCACTGAGTCAGAGGCTACCTTTGGCGGCATTGACAAGAGCCACTACACCGGCAAGATGGTTAAGATCCCACTCCGCCGCAAGGCTTACTGGGAGGTCAACCTTGACTCCATCAGCTTTGGCAAGGAGACTGCTGATCTCGACAACACCGGAGTCATCCTCGACACTGGTACTTCCCTGATTGCCCTTCCCACAACCCTCGCGGAGCTGCTCAACCGCGAACTTGGGGCCAAGAAGGGATTCAACGGACAATATACCGTAGAGTGCGACAAGCGTGACTCTCTTCCAGACATCAGCTTTACTCTCAGCGGCTACAACTTCTCCATTACGGCCTACGATTACATCCTTGAAGTCCAAGGTTCTTGCATCAGCAGCTTCATGGGCATGGACTTCCCAGCTCCTACTGGGCCATTGGCTATCCTCGGTGACAGGTAAGTCCTTCTCTTTCCCTCATCTGTATCCGATCCCGATACTGATTCTCTGTAGCTTCCTGCGCAAGTGGTACAGTGTGTACGATCTGGGCAATAATGCTGTTGCCTTGGCACAGGCCAAGTAAGCGGTGACGTTTTGCGATACATCGATTCTGCAAGCCCAAAGTGGTATTTCGGCGTTGGCCACAATCCGTCATTAATCCTCCTTGTATTATCAATCTCCGTCAATTCTGTTTCCTTGGAAGTATATAGGAAATAGTCCTCCTGGCGATGGAAAACTTGCTTCAAGGCTCTCCCAGGGGTAGATCTGGAATGGTCGGCCAAAATACAATCTGTTGTTCTCATGACTCCTCATGCCCTCATCGTCTTGATTATTCACGCATTTTAGATTCATTATGGCAGTTGGTGTGACGTGGTTCGATGGGAGGGGGGTGAGTCTCGTGACCGTGGGTAGCTTCTTTGTGTGGTGACAGCCACATTGAGCGGGCTAGTGATTTTGTCTTGGACTGGGAAGGCCGGAGTACGGATAGCTGAGGTAAGGTGTACCTAGAGCAACTTGACTGACCTACTGTACAGTAGTTGACTTATCCTGCAGTACCTCGTACTGTATGTAGGTGCAGTACTCGTACAAAGTGGTCCCATTGAGTCTGGACTGGCCACTGTTAAGTCGTAGACGCATAAAGAAGACCGTCCATCCCGCACGAAATCCACATGGCTTTGTTGGAGCAAGCACCGCATAGCAAAAGCCTCAGCCACTAAACTACATTACTGCATCTACTTGCTGCATACCTATCTTGCTTTCCTTATATTATTATTATTGCTCACCCTCCTGGTACTCGTACAACGTAAATATCGCGTCGCATTCTCTGGATTCCTGATCTCCAGACTTCCATCTCCAGATCCAGGGCCAAGTGTGGCGCTTCAACTGCGAGAGTGTCCTCCCACCGCTCAAGTTACATACCTAGTGCTCTGCCAACGATCTTTCCCCTCCTCACCTTTGCTCGACCATAGCGCAGCTCCCTTGCATTGAGCTCCTCCATTATCCATCCGATCCCTTCGCTTCCCCTCACGAACAAACAATTCCCTCCGCGCGTTACTCATTGCCCTGCTGGCCGCTCTGCCACACAGGTTTCCTACTGCCGGTTCCCTCAGACCTTGACTGCGCTTCCGGCTACATGCTTTGGTCAATGTACCTAACACTAACATCTCGTCCGGCATGCTCTTACGACTCCCTAAAAACCTCCATTACCCGCTCACCATCACAAAAGTCGAGAAACGGGTAGGAGAGTACCTCGCTCGCAACGATGACCTATTCCTCTACTCCTACACGGCCAAAGTCAAAGAAGGCACTCGCTATGGTGACGAAGAGCAAGAGGTGGAGAGGAAGCTTGTCACACATTTCCCCAGCACCCTTGAAGGTACGATCAAGGGATGGCGAGTGTGGGAAGGCGATGTTTTGACCCATCCGTATGTATCGCGTCAAATTACTAGAGTTGATCGCTAATGCGCCGCGCAGCGTGGACATCTGTGAAATTGAAGAGGAGTGTCCACATGAGGTGCAATTCCAGGGCATGTGTACCAACTGCGGAAAAGATATGACCACGTAAGTGCTGTGAGATCCAAACATGTACGAGATCCCACCTGAACAGCTTCTAGTGTTCAAGCAGGTAGCGACACAAGCGACACTGACCGCGCGCCCATCCGCATGGCCCACGACACACAACATCTGACCATCAGTAAGGAAGAAGCAAGTAAAATAGATGAAGAGGCAAAGCGCCGTCTATTGTCCTCTCGGAAGCTCTCACTTGTGGTGGATCTCGACCAGACAATTATTCACGCTGCCGTCGATCCCACTATAGCAGAATGGATGAAAGATCCAGAAAACCCCAACTACGATGCAGTCAAGGACGTTCGCTCATTTCAGCTTGTCGACGACGGACCAGGCATGCGGGGTTGCTGGTACTATATCAAGCTAAGGCCCGGGCTGGAAGACTTTCTACAACATATCGCTCGGCTATATGAGCTGCACATCTATACCATGGGTACGCGGCAGTATGCGCAACAGATTGCCAATATAGTCGACCCGGACCGAACGTACTTCGGCGACCGAATCTTGAGTCGAGACGAGAGTGGCAGCATGGTTGCAAAGAATCTTGAAAGATTGTTTCCGGTAGACACAAAAATGGTTGTCATTATCGACGATAGAGGAGACGTGTGGAAATGGAGTGCCAACCTAGTCAGAGTCACCCCGTTTGATTTCTTTGTGGGTATTGGTGATATCAATTCCAGCTTCCTGCCCAGGAAACAGGAAATCCAGAGCACGCCGAAGGTGGAGAATAGATTGCCGACCGAGGACGGTGGCGCAGATAACGACGAAAATCAGCCCGACCAATCTAATGGATTTGCCGAAGACGGAACCTCCAGTATTCAGGAGGGAACCTCAGCGCTGGAACAGTTCATGGCCATGAGTGGCGGTGATGACCCAACAGTTCGTGAAAT
Organism: Exophiala oligosperma; assembly: GCF_000835515.1. Classification (NCBI taxonomy): domain Eukaryota; kingdom Fungi; phylum Ascomycota; class Eurotiomycetes; order Chaetothyriales; family Herpotrichiellaceae; genus Exophiala; species Exophiala oligosperma. Next base: position 885,366 of record NW_015622821.1, read on the forward strand.
GCAGACCAAGGGACAAGAAGAGATCATTCATTCGCAGCTCGAAGACAAACCCCTCCTCAAGATGCAGTTGGAACAGGATGAGAAAGATGAGGCAGAAGCAGCCGCCGCCAATGGCGAACTTGCGGCGCCTCAATCTACCGAATCCGACTCTAGTGAATCATCGGAGTCATCAGAAGGGGGTTCGGGAGCATCGAAACACAAAGCGCGTCACAGCATTCTGAAGAACGATGATGAGGAGCTTATCCACCTCGAGTCAAGTCTGACGAAACTCCATTCGGCCTTTTTTGCAGAATATGATCGCAAGCGGTTAGGTGGAAAGGGTGGACGTGTAGCTGAGCTTACCGGAAAGCGAAAGGCACCCCTTCCTCCTACCGATGACGACCACAGTAATGCAGTGGATCTGATGTTCGTGCCTGACATCAAAAAAGTCATGCCTTCCATGAAGATGAGAGTCTTCTCCAACGTCACCATTGTGTTCAGTGGTGTGCTCCCTCTTGGGACCGACATTCAGACTGCTGATATCAGCACCTGGGCAAAGACCTTTGGCGCCAAAATTACCGACAGAATCTCCCGTGATGTCACCCATGTCGTCGCTGCACGTCCGGGCACTGCGAAAGTCAAGCATGCCGTCAAACGCGGCATCAAGGTGGTGGGCACGGCTTGGCTGATTGATTCGATGCAGCAGTGGCGCAAGCTTGATGAAAGGCCATATTTACTCGAGGGTGCTGGAAAACAGCGTCATGAAACTTCTAGCGACCTCGGTGACCTTCTGGAGAGGTCCAACGTCGGTGCCAGCGATTTTCTTCTCAGTTCGTCCGAGGGCGAGTCTACCGGCTTAGACACCGAGGACGACCAGCCGGTAAGGAAAAAGCTCAAGTTGGATGTCGGTAATGGTGAATCGCCTGAGGACAGAGAGTATGAGGAAATGATTGACGACGGTAGTCCAATTACCATCAATCAAGATGAATGGGCAGATATTGATGCCGAACTGAAGGAATTCATGGGCAGCGACGCCGAAAGTGAAAGTGATACCGATTCGGTCAGTTCTGCCTTGAGTTTCCGAGAACGCCGCTCCATGAAGCGAAGACGGGACGAAGGCGATGAAGAAGTCGATGCAGACCATTCATCAACGGTCAAGAAAAATGGAACAGGGAGTGCTTTGAAGACGGTTGCGAACGCCAGTAGTGAACGCGATACGAACAGCACCAACACTCCCAATACCGAACTAAGAGAAGAACAGATCAAGGAAGAACAAAGACAGGTCGAGGAAGCTCAACAACGAGAAGAAGAAGACCAGGAAGACTCGGACGACGAGTTGGCTCGAGAGCTGGAGCGAGAGCTTGAGGAGGCTGATGCAGAGGAGGAGGAAAGGCCAAAAGAGACCGAGGAATGATCGACGTGGAGCAGTGCATTTGGTACAAGGACAAGTTTGGATTCTTTTGACTGGAGTTTTGGGCGAGTTGAAAGTCATCAGTGAGCATAGCAAAGCGTTGGGACAAGCGATGCTCATTCCACGGTTTCAGGATATTACCATGACACAACAACACATTGCATATTATTTCAGGGTACAATCAACCCATGAGAGATGTACGAGGACCTGGACAATGCCATACATTTTTAGCGTGGCATGGCTTTTTTGGACTACGAGATACCACTGGATACGCAAAACAGTCAACATCTACCTATCTCCTCAATAACTCGATACCCAAGACCTAGTAGTATTTTGCAGCTACCTCAACCTTTGGAAATTCATGCCTCGCTAAGTATTGTATTCTGTGTTTGGTAAGACTTCCCTGTCTTACCGAAGCCATCGGCAGAATGTTGTTCCGAATACCATCAACGCTCCTTTGCACGCCCTTCTTTTTTATTGCTTGACTTCTGGTATTTCTCTCCTCGATCTTGTCCACCTCGTCCATATCGGAGGTCCGATGCCATATTCTACTCTTGTTGGTTCTGATGACTTATTTATAACAAAGCAAGTAGCACGAAAGGGCCCGCGCCCTCTCGACGGTCTTGCGGAGCATTTCAATGATTTACACATCTCACCGGGCAATGTCCGCGAAGTCAGCCACCCCGACGACGCACGAATAGCAGATTGCAATTCTAGACATTCCGGAGCACCATGATTATTGTCCGTGTCTTTGCCTTCCCCATAATGCTGCCTCTTGTCTAGCAGACTCTCTCGACTCGGCCTTGGCTGAAGCATTGTTTTCCCTTTACCAGATCACAAAACTTGCCATACTCTCCGCTACGAGCCAACAGCCAGCTCTTGGAATGCGTTAGCAATGACCGTTCGGTTGCTGGTACCTGCAGGCTCAAACGCTGAGCTGTGAGATAGTATGTTCGACATTGCCAAAGCAGCCTCAGACCGCGCCGAAAACGCCTCGCAGGGCCCAGTTTACCCGGACTCATCTTTCTGGAATACACCCAGAAGGTGGACGTTTGGCAAAACTCAAGATGAGGGCACAAGTTCGAGGTGGACATTCGATGAGTCCAAGGATCCACATTCTGAGCATCACACATACAGCTCACGGCTGCCAACATCTGCTACAGCGTCTGACATTGTAAAACACAGCCTCGTTCTGCTTGGGTTCTCCCTACCGGTCGTGGTATTCGGGCTGGTCCTCAGTATACCCCAGAGGCGCAACGTCAGGACCGATTACTGGGCCAATGCTTTCAGTCACTGCAACTACGATGGCGACTTTACGCTCCACGACAGACCAACTTTGAGCTTGTGGAACATGTCAGGTCTCCTCATCATAAACGTCGCTTGGGGTACCATGTCCTTTTCAGCCGCCAAATGCATCGATGTCGTTTGGGATATCATGATCGGACGAGCAGGCCAAGCTATTCTTGCATGGGCTACCTTCAAAGTCTCATCACAGTATCTGGACCATGCCATGAGAGAAGCACCGGTCTCCTACGACACATTCGAAGCTTTAGCTTTCGTCCCGCCCAGCTTGGTCAACACGGCGAAACTAGCTGGAGATCTTTTGCTCTGTCGTGGCTGGCGGTCCAGGTTGGGTATACTGTGGATTCTCTGCAGCTCCCTGTTTGTTATCAGCTTTTCGTCACTCGCCTCTGCAATGTCAGGATACAACACCAACAGTGAAGCGGTCGTGGCTGGTAGTGGTGGCCGTGTGATAAACTATGCAGATTACCAAGTGGTTCAATTCGCTATCCATGATGCGTGGCGGATTGGTGAGCCTGCGCCAGTATTCATCACCGTTGGCGATGCATGCGTCCGACAAGGCTTTAGTGACGCCGACGACGACGATACTGGTAGCAATCAGGCTACCACTACTTACAGTCGACGCGGCCAAGACAGCCAATCCGGAACCGACGAGGATCCATTCGAATACGTTCCTTCCAACTGTTCCATGTTCTGGCGCACAGTTCAGTGTAAGCTTGTTGCTCGAATTTCGGCTCGATGGTGCGACTAACATTCCTGGCAGATATTGGCCTGTACGGCGCTGACGGAACTTTGAATTCGTCCAGTACGTTCATTTCGAATGGAACGAAATACAATCTAAATTCGCCAACATTGAACATCACTACCTCATATACGGCTGCTTCTCTCGAGAAACTTACGAACTACCTACACAATTTTCGTTCCACGTCCCCAGGAAGTCTGAAGTCTGTCGGCGAGCTGTCCAGGTCCACACTTTGGATCTTTGAAAACGAAACTTATTCTTATGATTACATTCTCGGCCATGGCACTTGTCAGTACAAACATTCACACAATTGGGGTGTTTCCTTCTTGTTACTATTCCTCACCACTTTACTCTTGGTGGTATGGGCTCTCGGGACGTATGGAATGTGGCTGTACGTTCAAAGGCACCCCCGAGGTGATAACATCAGATCAGTGGACGCGTGGCGCAATTCAGAGGGCAGGGGAATATACCGCTCCAGCTGGGACTTGGTTGAAGCCATAAAAAAGGATCTGGGTTCTGAAGCCATCACGCCAGACATGAGCGAGAAAGACATTCGACATCTGTTGAGGAGGCGGAAAGGCTCCTTAACCAGCCAATTTCAGGGCATTGGTGGAACAGACACGCTCTGTCAACAATCGGCGGCAGTACAAGATTTTGGCATGGCAGTACGGCTTCGCACGCGATGGAAGAGGTTCAACCAGTGGATGGATACGTTATTTAACAAGGATGACCCGGCAGTGTCTTTGGCATCACACCAGCCTGTCCTCGAGCGAGCTGACTGGCCATCGGGGACCATATCGACCATGGCGTCGTCGAGACCCTCATCGATGCTCGATTTCAGCAACCAAATCCCAGAGACAGGATGATGTCTTCAACACCATTGTACGTGAGATTTGGCGGAAGATAGCACCCTATGTATCAGTATTCATACGGAGTTCAAGATCCAGGTACCTTAGGCACCTATCCTGACTAAGCTTCACTAAATACTCGTACTCGTATACTGACTCTGGGCGGCTGTCGCCTCCTTCCGCCCCCCGCAATTTCCTTCATTCCGCCCCCAAGTGCAAACAAGCAACAACTTCCCTTGCCAGTCTCTACTACTGACTCTGTCTCTGTCCACACCTGCGCCCACGGCTGACTAGATCTGATCGCTCCTTGCCTATATTCCCATTGGGTATCACAGAATCCAAATCTCGCGACCCTTGAGGAGTCATGTCGTCTAGGTCTTCTTGTCAGGCTGCAACGCCGACCAGCAGCGAGATGGCGAGTCGAAACCTGAAATTTCGATTCCCATCGAGGCAGTGAAGATCTTACAACCCTTTATGGTGCGGCCTCGGCACGTAGCAAACCCAAGAGAGCTCCCGTGGACACCTTACCGGTGCTGCATCCTTGTGCATGCATATCACACCATCTTCATCACTGCCTGTGTGACATCTCTCCTGTTTTCCCGGGACACGAGTGGCCATGCCTCGTGCGGGGTTTTGCAGCTGCGAGACAGACAACCTATCACCCCAAGCCTTTGTTCAGGGGTCGATGCTCATGTGGTGGCTGAGCTGGCATACCTCCATGTGTAACGAGACCCGTGTTCCTCCTTTGCGGCTGAAAGCGCCGTGAGCATGTGCTCAGCCGGATCCAAAACCCCCCATGCCTCACGAGTCTGCCTTGCGACTTGCCTCCCTCCATCGCAACCGCAGTTGTCTGAAGAACTACAAACGCCAATGGCTTTGCAAACAGTTCGAGCTTATCGCCTGTCCAAGGCACAGCTAACTGCCTGGCTACAACATAACTTGGGTCCCGGTGATTATAAAGTACAGGTAGGCTATGAAGCAAAACCATCTTGATATGCCTTGGATAAAGTACTGATGCCCGAGCTAGCTTGTCCACGATCAGTATCAATTCAAGTACTCACGCCCACTCACCCGGGTGAGTACCAAGGCTGTTGCGCCGGTGACCCAAATTGTTGCATTTCTGACACAAGCTGCGCCACGCAATAGGACGAGAAAGACAAGATTGATGACCTTCGAAGTTAGCCACATCATCTATCGAAGCATAGCAATCTGCCAATCCCCAAGCCACAGCCTTCTCTTTGAATATTCGCCTTTCGTCGTCTCCTGTCTCGTGCCCCTTGCCCTGCTGAAAGTCCTCAGCATATCACAGCCTTGACGCAACAACAATCAAGCATCTGATCTCTCCACACCTCTCTCCGACGGAAGATAGTCTTGGGATTCTATATATCTCTTGCCCTCCACGACGAGGCTTGTCTTCCTGGTTGACTTGAATTCGCCAACAGATAACTCCATAAGGTGACTTAGTCAGCAACAACTCTTTCTTGCCACACTGAACAGTCTATGATCAGCACCAGTGACACGACCAGGTCGCTATCATTTTGCAATGGACACCTTCACCACCTGCCGGACAAAAGAGTATCCACTCAGCATTGTACATCCGATGGAATCGGCACACGTGCTGATTTCGTATCATGACAGACTCAAGGGGCTACAACCAAAACTCTTTGGGGCCGAAAACCGAGCCTGCGTCAATCTATGGCAGTGCCAGGAAGACGGCCAATTTCGGCATGCATGTGTACGCAACCTATCTGAACTTGAATCATACCTTGAAACCGAAGGACCAAAAGGCCAACTTCACCCTCAATGTCGGTTTGTATTCGTCAACGCACACAATGGGTCTTCCACAGAGAGGCTGAATATTACAAAGGACATGATGAGCGAAATTTTAAGCTATCATCAAGTCATGCCGTCATTCATTGATCTCATGGCTTCATTTGGTCGTGGAGCTCCATATGACTACCAGTATTGCGGTTTCAGAAGCGACATACGCCTGTCGATGAGGAACAGTGCCCTGGCTGTTCCCAGAATAAAGAGGTCAGGCCAAGTTCTGGAACTATGCTATAGTCTGCGCGCTGTTGAGCCCAGCACATCACTTCCGAATTGGCCATGGTCGATTAAACAGCTGGCAGTCTCTCATACGATTGACGTTGAAACTGGCCAGTCAACCTGGCTAGTATTCAAAGCTGATGACACGATCAAAGATCGTATCATGTCAGCCACACGATCAGCCTCTCTTCCACAGGTCAACGCCTTCCAGGACGCAAATGAGGCCCTGGCCTCTTCATTTGGCATTCACCTCATTTTGTGCCAATGGGCAGCCGAGCACTGGAGATGGTATGTCAACTTTCTAGAGCAGAAGGTGCAAGACATCACGCGTGTTAAGGTCTTCGGTGCGGTGGAGCCTCCTCGATCTCCTCGCTCCGCACGTCAGGCCCTTGCAAAGATTAACCCTGCCGCAAGATCAGCCACCTTCTCACTTTCCAAAACCCTTAGTCGCATCAGCACTTGGGGCTCAGTCCGTCAATCCTCACAACGATCAAGAGGGAGCGCCCCAGATCTCAGCGAACATGTCTCAACTCCTGGACTGTCAGAAAATAGTACAAACCAGCTATTGACCAAAAAGGAAGTTATAGAAGAAGACGAGGATGTTGGGTTTTCACTCGATGATCTTCAGCAAATTCAGCATATTGAAGAGCAAATTCAACAAGCCATGCTAGTCCAGACTACAGCTGTGAAGGTTCTCGAACAACTCCGCAACTTCTACCAGAGCCTCCAAGAACATCCGGAGTGGCATTTAAACCTCTCACCAGCGTCTAGAGGCAGTCTAACTCGATTCTGCAACCATATTGAGAACATCCAATTTGATCTCAATTCGCAATATACTAGATCGGAAACACTAGTGACACTTCTAGCAAACAGAAAGAATCTGGTAAGCAAAGATGAGAAATCCTTTCCGGTTCTTCATACTGATATTACCTAGCTTGGACAAATCTTGGAATGGCGAAGTACAGAAGCCATCAAGCTGATCTCCAGGCAGAGTCATGCCTCCACGGAGCACATGGAATCCATGACTGACGAAATGCGTGAACTTGCAGTCAAGACAAAGCAAGAGACTGTTTCCATGCGCATCATCACTCTGGTCACACTTTTCTTCCTACCGGGAACTTTCATATCTGCGAGTCGACAAGTCTCCGGAATCTCGTTACGGTATACTTATTGAAATATGCAGACCCTGATGAGTACTGATATTGTTCAATACGATCATTCGAAGGAGATCTTCTCAAAAGAAGCATTGAAGTTGTTTCTAGCCGTTTCTTTGCCCATGATGTTGTTCACGTTCTTGGCCTGGTATGCGGTCTACTGGTGTGTCAACCATAGGGAGAAGGTGGCCAAGTTCAAGCAGCAACTGCGCATGAAGTCGGAAGCGGCAGTCTAGGAAGGGCTTGACGAAACACGTGTTTCGTTCGGGGCCGGGCTCATCATACTTTGAACGTTCCCGCGCCTATCTGACGAGCAATATATAAATCTTGTTATCTCTTGCAGCTTTGACAGCCCGCTGGATCGGAAAGCGTAACAGAATCAAAACTAGCAGCGGTCAAGAGTGCGAAGCATTTGGACAGCACTTTCCATCTCGCTCGAAGTGCCGCTTATGCGTCGACCGACATTTTCTGCCATAGAAGCAGGAGATCAGAGGATCGAGACGCATTTGCCCCGCCGCCAGTACGACGACTCAAAAATAGTGTCCGAGCGCCGCTTTCAGTCTCGCTCCTTACAGCCGGTGAGGCTGAAGACCGTGGATTACCACACTCGTTCGTGACACCCATGTCTGCGATGCCTGGTCTAAACCCAGAACAAGCATGGCGCAAAGGCCAGCATCTCTCTGATTGCTTATCGAAGTCACCATCACTTGCCTAGCTGGCCAGGATAGCAGGGCTGTGTGACGCCAGCTCGCTGAGGTTCATGCATCTCTCCAACAGAGATAAAGTGCGTTGTCGCACTCGATGACAATGAAACTCGACCCATCCTGTCTTCTTCCAGCGCATGCGGACGCTGTCCTCTCTACTGGCCTTCCTGTCGTTTTAGACTTGTTTCCACTGCCCATGGGTTTCCTCGGTCTACCAGTGGCGCTATGGCTTCTATTCAACGCCGACAACCCACCCATAAGGCTGTCATTCTCGACTTGATAAAGTGGGTCGACGACAACTCTGTGAATGGCATCGACGCCGTCGGCGATCCCGCCCCCTTTATGCCGACGAAGGATTTGAGGGAACATCTCAGAGACAAAAATCGACTTCGAGATATTCTCAAGGCCTTGTTTGAGCCTGAAGAAGCACCCACGAACGTTTCACCAACCGCGATCCTCACTAGTTGTACTTCCGTCTTTGCGATACTTATAAGAATACAGAAAGGAGCATATATTAGTGAATTCCTTCGGCATAGAGTATTATTCGACCACCAACTCCCGTTCCTCACTAAACCGCCCGCATTTCCGTCCATTCCAAACGACGATTTCTACGATCGCTTCTGCAAAGAGCAATGGCGGTTTTGTGCCCACACCTTTACAGATGGTTACGACGATCTGCACATCCCCGACTCATACATTCTGCCGATTCTCACAACTGAAGCCCTCGATGAAGATGGGACGGCGGACGTGCAAAAAGTTACACTACATCCGGAATATGATAGAATTCAGCCGCCAACGAAAGACACTGAAGAGAAAGGAATAACTCGGAAAGTATCTTCCCCTGAGCACGATCTTATGTTGTAATGGCGTCCGCTGACACATATCCTAGCCTACACATACCTATGTTTTGAAATTATATCGGTCGAAGCGCTATGCCAGTGAAGAACTTTACAAGGCTGAGTCAGAGGCATTCATACATCTTCGAAACTCTCATGCACTGGGAAAGCATTTCATAGGCTACTATGGTAGCTTTACACATGGAAACACTAGGAACATCTTGCTGGAGTACGCCAACTATGGTTCACTTGAGACTTTCTTCAGTTCTGTTGATGCTCCAACTACTGGCGAGGATATTATCAGATTCTGGCAGTCCATGTTTGGAATCATTGATGCTGTTTGCAAAATTCACACCATCCCATCGCCGGAGTCGCAGAATGCAGCGCCGTTGTTCAATGGGTTCGTTCGCCTCATCTCTCTTGCTGCCAGGACTAACCTTTTTCTCCCAGTTGGCATCAAGATATCAAGCCAGAGAATATACTGGTGTCAAGTGGCTCAGGCGATGGAGAATTCGAATTCAAGCTTGCAGACTTGGGTTTGGCACACTTTCACAAAGTCAAAGTCAGGGCGAAGAGCCATTACAACGGAGCCATTTCAGGCAGAGACGTCGGAGGAACGCGCGAATATGGTGAGTTGCGCTATAATACCACAGATCCGACCAAGCTGAACGAACAATAGGTGCACCCGAGTGCTATCGTGGAGACGAATCTCAGAACCTGACAACTCGCAGTATTGGTCAAGCTGTCGACATCTGGTCACTAGGCTGTGTCTACAGCGAGTTTGCGCACTGGATAGCTCAAGGCAAGGTGGGCCTTCAGAAGTACAGGGACCGCCGTGTAGAAGTGACGAAAGCTATTCCCGATCATCTTGATCCGGGCTGTTTTCATGACAAAGAGAGAGTGCTGACAATAGTGTACGTTGCATTCCCCTCCACAATTCTAGCATGGTTTCCATTGAAGTTCATCTCTGACCAGTCCATAGAAAGGATTCACACGACGAACTTTTCAAGCACAGGCGAGTCGATGACTTCATGGTGAGACCAGTCATCAAGAAAATGGTTGAAGAGATGCTTGACGATGCAGACGGCCGGCCCACGGCAGTGCAATTAGGTTACAAGGCCAAAAAGATCATACAACAGGCGGAGAAGGACTTGCACGATCACGAACCTCACAGGATCATATCGCGGAGCTCAACAACCCAGTCTTGGGAGTTGAACCAAGAAAGAGGTATTCCTCAACGTTCATCTCAAGCAAGGCCACCAAAGGCGCACTCGAGTCATATCGCGGACAGCTACTTGGACAAAGCAGATCCCTTATCAACGGTGACAACGATTGAGGAGAGTCCTCCGATTTCGAAGGAGGGCAGTGCTGCTACGCAGCCGCATAGAGTTTCTGTACACAGCAAGGTGACTTCCACGTCCACACGCGACAACCCTTCATCAAGTGAGGGTGATCAACACCCGCCGGTCATGGGGAATGATCACCATGAGAACTCTTTTTCGTCAAATGTATCACCACCACCACTTTCCTCGCCCGGTCGCTCGAATAGCAAAGATGTGATACCACACATGACAATCAGCCAAGCGTTATTCTGGATCAGTTGTCAAAAGTACGATATGGGAGACATGGTGCCTCGAGAGCACAGAAAATACATGAACGAACTTGCCGACAGAGATCACGTGAGCTTGTTCAAGGTCCTATGCCTAGGTGATGATTGACATGAAAATCCGCAGGTATTTCTCATCGACGATGCAGCCACGATGAAACAACATTGGTCTCAGGTCTTGATGTTGACATTCATATTTGCTTCTTTCTTGAAGCGATATGATGATGACGGTATGGATGTATACTTTGCGTCTTCCAGGGAAGGCGTGAACTCCAAAAATGTGAAACCCTTGATGACAAGGGTATTTGGCCACCTTCAAAGAGACACATCCGACATTGGACAAAGCCTCGAAAGGTTGGTGACTACATATATCGACAAGATTGATGGGAAACAACGCAGGAGCCGGTTTCGTGGCACCAAGGAACCCAAGCCATTCTGCATCTATGTGCTTACCGACGGGATCTGGGAAGAGACCTCCAACGCGAGATCACCGATTAAAAGACTTGTTGATACACTAAAGCTCCATCGTAAGGATCCTACCCAAGTCGGTATTCAGTTCATCTTCTTCGGAAGCGATCAGCAAGCTCGAGAAAAGCTCGAGTGGCTCGATGACAATCTGGGTTTAGATATGTGAGTATTACAATCCATCTCCGGGTCGACGCGAAATCAAATTGTCCTGCTTCCTGGGCATCGGGCTAATTCCACAACTCACCAGGGACATTGTCGATATGGAACCGGCAGATGGAAACGTCTTGAAGATGCTGACTGGCGCGATATTGAAGAAAGTCGACCGAGTAAAGACGAACGGTCTCAACCAATGATTAATGTCTCAGGGCGAAAAGTTATATAGCGGCATCTCTCGTGTCTGTGTCTTTGTCCGTCTGTGTCTCGTCTTTTGTCCGGCCATGTGGCAAGGCGCGTCTTCTCTCCCTCCGCGTCACACTTTTTTGGATAAAACTTTTCCTTTCGGATCTTTCCGGCTCCTCCTTCTCCCTCCCCTTCGCCCTTTGCCAACCTTGGGGGATTTTGGGTAAAAGACGGGGGATTACGATTCATCCTTGATCTCCTGCCTGTCATGCTTGTCGGCACGGACGTGGTTGTTAAAGGTCCGAGTCTGAGCTGGACCCACGTGATCTTGATGACCTTGATGACCTGACTGATGGGGTGGCGAAACCGACCCCTTCATCATCCAAACCTACTACGGGTGCTGGTGTCACTTCCAACAGTCGAAGCAAGACGGGAACCCCGTCGACGGCACCTTGTCCTGCAAAAGTGTCGGCGAGACGCAAGGCTCCCGCCCGACGAAGAAGGGTGACGCCCAGGTATAGTTCGGGGGTGAACGTCGAGGTCTGATCGGGTGGGTCACCCTCATGCTCATTCATCCCCATCACCATCATTGACCTTGTCGACCGTGGTCGGACTTGGCCCGGGCAGGTCAAAAATGTCAAAATCGATACCTGGAAACGATACCAACCCAGTGCTAGTACCGATGAGGACGTCGAGTTGTGATTCGTGACGTTGGGGCTTTGCTTTGGAAACCATTTCCTGGCGTGCCGAGCGTGAGGTGGTCTTGTTCCCGAGAGACATCAGTGGTGGATATGGGTGTGGCTTGCCGAGAGAGGCCCAGTGCCCCAACCAGGTCAGACGACATGTAGTTCCTCATGTCAGACAGAAAAACATCTCCCAAAACCGTGACCGGGTCACCGGGTGCGTTGCGGACGATGATGGGAAGCGTATCTTGGTCTGTACCGGCTAGTTCGGAACTGTGATAGATGACTGTTTGCAATAGGTTCGGATCGTCGAAACCGACATGTTCATCGGGGTGAAGGCGAGTTTGAACACCGTTCTCGTCGTCGACAACGACCTTAGCAGGGCGTGATGTCGGCACGGCGAGACTCGCGAGGTTTGATAGGTGCCGTGTCGTTGTTGACTCGGTCGTATGTGTATGCCAAGTAGTGCCATGGACCGGTCCGGACAGCGGTGCAGGTGCCCGGGCTGCCGTGGCATGAGACGGGAACACAGGTGGGACGGGCACAGTGTGACGCGGCAGAATGACGAGGCAAGAAGAGACCTTGGGGGCCGACTTGTTCAGTTGAATTTGTAGATGCGGAAGTTGTCCCAATGGCATGCTTTTCGATCACGGTTGACGGATTTGTGGTATCCGTACAGGCCCCTGGTCCTGGATAAGTGATATTGTATGCTTGTGAATCTGTACGAGGCTCGCTGCCCATACGCCGAGGATGGACTCCACCAGTACTTGACGATGTCGATGCCTGAGGTACAGGCGTGATGATCCCATTGCAAGAACCGAGAGGACACAGGGCACCACAGCACATTGTTGGCCGAGAGATTGTTTGATTCTCGTCAAGTGCTTTGAAGACGGACTTGATGTCGATCGCCGAAGAGTATGGCGGTGCTTTCAGGACATGCTGAGCCGGAGATAGAGCATCCGCAGCGACGCAAGGGAGGGTCACCAAAAGGGACAAGATAATGTTTGACAGAGCCTTCATCTTGTATGAATAGAGAGGATGAAAGTCGTGTTGCAGAAAATCGAGAGGATTTGCAATTTATGAATACCACCTTCGATGAGAGGCCGATTGAGCGCTTCTTATAGCACGATACCACAAAATGTTTGTTGAGGAAATACTCTCAACAACGACAATGTCGTCCGAAGAATGCCTTGCCCACCCTCCCCCCGTGGGCACCCTAGGACATACTGTCTGAAGCGCCAACGACGAAGGCTCAACCCTCTTTGTGTAACCTGATATAGCTTTTGTTGGGGCCAGTATAGGTTCGTGTTTCGAGGGACGTCTCTTTTAGTCCATCTGGAGTCATGGTTGGAGGTTGATTTGATCCACCCAGGCTGGAAGGTGAAGCCGCGGCGCGAGGACAAAAATCCCATATGCCGTTCTCAGTTAGAATGCTTCCGCCGCCATAGCCCAAAATGGTCTTGTTCCCAAGGCATCATCATACATTTTGTACATCGCTGTTGCACCATCCCCTCAATTCAGTATCGCTCGCCTTGTATCAACGCCGTGCGTCTTGACCTCGGACAGTATGTTTATATCTAGTTCGATAATTTATTGCACTGTCACCGTCGTCGTCACCGTCTCCGTAATTATCTCTGTCACCGGGGCTGGGCCTTGGGCTTGAGCTTGCGTCACTACAGGGCTCGAGATTGGGCCAGACGTCACAGGAACAACGACCACGGGATCTGGTGTTGTGGTTGTTGGAGCATCTTGCTGCCCTTTACCTTCTATGCCGCTTGGCTGCACAGACGTCGTGATCGAAGACGCTGGATCTGGGAACGGCGATGCCGTAGACAAGGTACTCGGCCGCGGCTCTTCACTTGGCACATTCGTCTCAACAGGCAGAGGTGTTCCTGGCTCGGACAGTGCCGTCTGAGCAATGCTAATAGTCCCTAGACCTGGGGTGATTATGGTGGCTTCAGGGGTCAGGCTGGCAGTAGTCGCGGGCGAGGCAGTAACAAATACTACTGCGACTGAGGCCAAGGGCGACGAAGGCGATGATGAAGGTAGTTCGGTCCCTGATGGAGTTGCTCCCAAAGAGTCGGTGGACTGTTGGTTCTGTTGCGTCGACGCTTCGGTGGTCGCGTCCAATGAGCTTGTGACTGCCGCGGCAGTGACCTCGGCGGTGACATCGACGGTGGTGAATATTGTAGTTTGAACCTGGACAGTGGTGGTTGACGCGAAATCAGGTGCAGGTTGCGTGGTGATGGTCTCGGCTCGTGCTGGCGGAACGATGGCAGTGCCTGTTCCTATCACTGAAGAGGGATTTGAATGGTCGCTGGCAGACTCTGTCGCAACAACGGTGCCGAATGCAGATCCGAACGCAGGCTGCGTGGTGTCGGGGTTATTTGTTACCGTTGCTGGAGACGTTGATGTCTCTGACACTATTGCACCCCCGATAGTGGTCGATGGAGCTATATCAGTTGCCTGTTGTGTGGCTGCTGCTGGGCTGTCAGCATTCGAAGCTGCTGGAACCGTTGTTGTCACTGTTGTTTCTGACACAAGCGAGGCGCCGGCAGTCGATGATGTGGTTGTCTGCGTCAAGAAACTCAAGTTGCTAGTATTGCCCGCACCAACACCTACTGCTGGGACTTTTCCATCCTCTGATCCCTTACTGGCAGAGGTAGTCTCGGATCTAGGACTTGCATCCGTTGCACTCACTGCAGCTGCAGCTACTATGGTTGTAATAATGTCTGAAGATTCAGCCGCACCAGGGGCCGATGTTGTGGCAGGGGCAGTTTCAGTCAAGAAACTCAGATCGCTGATATTCCCTGCGCCAACGCCCACAGCTGGTGCTTTGCCGTCCTTAGAGCCACCGCCGGTGGGAGCTTTTGATGCTTCGGCAGGGGAGCTCGTTTGTGCTGCTCTCACTTGATCTCCTGGATCGGTCGGAGCTTGTCGTCTCCTGCGTCCCTCTTGCGAAGCGTCGATACTATGGACGACAACGTAGCGCTTTTGGGGTTGATTAACTCTGCGGACCGCGTCGCTATGCCTGAGAGAGAGAGTTAGTCGGGGAATCAGTATCAGAACAGGGAAGCTCACGTATAAATCGGGCCTGCCGATGTAAAGGTAATTAAAACAAGAAGTATCAGTGACAGTACAGCAATCTGCATGATGACGGCAGTATCCGTGATGGTCCGCAGTGATATTCAAAGAGAGATTAGCAGAATGCAAGTGATCTCGACTGGAGAAGGCACACGACCACAAGGCCAAAAGAACGGGGGACGAACAAAGTCAGCGGTGAGGTATAATATGATCGACGATAAGAAAATGCAGAGGTATAAAATAGAAGAATACAGAGTTCCTTGTAAACCTTTTTGAATTGTTGAAATCAGGCGCTGCTGGCTGGTCGAGCTCTTTGTCGGCGCCTGCATACGGTCCCAATTTCCAAGGGACCGCTGAGAGAAGTGGTTTTCGATCTATGAAACATGAGCATAAACAATTCAAGCGATGGCGCAAGGCCATTGTATTGTCAGAAACAGAGGAAGAGAATGATGATGGTTGGTATTGATGCTGCGAGACAAAAGTCGATGGCGTCTGAGGTCTGCGCCAAGGCTGAAGGTTTGATGACGATTGATTGGCTGAGAGGCGCCCAAATGGACAAGTCGCCTCAGCCTCGTGTCTTTGTCCAGCCGCCAGATGTTTCCATGTTTCGTTTCAGCATCGCCCACTATGTTTCCATCTAGACCATGTTGCACACGGCGTCTATGTTGTGTTGTACATCGTTAATATTACACCTGTCAGTACAGGCTTCGCTTCTCATGGATTTCCTCGAACGACTGAATTTGGTCGCCAACTTCAAAACCGTCCCAATTCTCGAAGCCCATACCACATTCAGAGCCTTTACGCATCTCTGTCACGTCTTTTTTGATGTTCTTGAAGGAGTTGAGAGTGCCTAGATGAAAGCGTCAGTAACCCAAATATCAGTTTCGTGAATAGCAACCCACCAGTATACACCACTTCGCCGTCCCTGATGACTCGGATCTTTTCCGAACGGCGAATGGTTCCATTGGTCACTCGGCAGCCTGCGATTTTCACTTTGGCCTTCTTGACCGTGATTTCGAAAATGTCGCCCACCTCTGCCTCTCCAAGGACCTTGTGGGTAATGATGGGCGGCAGTTTCTCGGCCAATTTCTCTGCGACGACGTCGGTGACTTTGTAGATGATATTGTAGTCCAGGATCTGAACGTTGGCAGCCTCGGCAAGGCGTCGAATTCCGGTGTCAACACGCTGGTTGAATGTTATGGCATAGCCCCCCTCCCCAGAAGCAGCAAGAAGCTTAATATCAGATTCCGTCAACTCCCCAGTACCACTGTGAACAACATTTGCGACGACTTCCTTGTTGCCAATAGCACTGACCGCGGATACGAGTGCTTCTGTACTTCCGGCAACATCAGCCTTGATGAGGAAATGTACTTGTTGAGGTCCGAGAGACTCTTTTTCGACCCAGCCTTCGTTGTCCTTTGGTCGTCGGTTTGCTTTCATTTTCATGTAGCCTTGTTCTCTCTCCCAATCAAGCACCTTAGCTCGAGCCTCTGCTTCTTCCGTCCGAGCAGTGTTGATAGCGGACAAGTCACTAATGGTACGGACTGAGTCTTCTCTTTCCTGGCGAACGGCAACCGCGTCTTTGGCTTGCTGCTCTTCTACAGCCTGAAGGACCTCTGAACCGGCCATAGGGTCTTCGCCTCGCCAGCCATCAATCTGGACAGGAGTACCGGGAGGAGCCTCTTGAATCAGCTGACCAGCATCATTCCGTAAGGTGCGAACACGAGCCCAAGTATTCCCGGCCACAATAAAATCACCAGGTCTCAGTGTCCCACGTCGGACTAAGACAGTGGCCACTCGACCAGACTCACCAACTTTGGATTCAATGATCCAGCCTTCTGCTTGACCATCTGTCTCGGCTCGGAAATCATACACATCCGCCAGTGTTAGAATTGCTTCCTCCAGATCTGCCATACCTTGACCCGTTTTTCCACTAACAGGCACGACTTGAAAATCGCCGCCAAAGTCTTCCACCACAATGTCATGCTGAGAGAGATCTCGCTTGACGCGTTCAATATCAGCATCGTCCTTGTCGATCTTGTTGATGGCCACGATTATCTGGACGTTTGCTTCGAGTGCATGCTTGATTGCTTCAATCGTCTGCGCCTTGACGCTATCGTCTGCTGCAACCACCAACACCACAATATCTGTGACATTGGCGCCTCGTCGACGCATGTCCAAGAATGCTGCGTGACCTGGAGTGTCCAGAAATGTAATGTTCCGTTCTGAACCCGGCATGACGACCGAGAACGCACCAATGTGCTGAGTAATGCCACCATGTTCCGACGCGACCACACTCGACTTTCTGAAATAGTCGAGGATCGTGGTCTTTCCATGATCAACGTGGCCCATGATTGTGACAATTGGTGGTCGAGGTGGTAACACCGAGGGATCTTCAGGGGGCGGTCGAGCGACCAGATCCCTAGTTTCGTCGATGGTGTCGATGATGGGCTCGAAGCCATATATCTCTGCAAACATTGCAGAGGTGCCGGAGTCTAGGACATGATCATATCGAGCTCCTTCAAACCCTTCTTCCTCAAGTTTATCGATAAACTCTGGTAGTCGAACTTTCAACCCTTGAGCCAGTTTCTCCACGCTGATGAATTCTGGTATTTGAATCTCAGGTCGCTTCTGCTCCACGGCTTCCGCTTTAGATCTTTTGGATTTTTTCTTCCGTCGCTGTTCGTCCAGAATATCCTCGACCATATCTGGGTCAAATGCAGGTACGCTACCCCTGTGAGCACTTCTCCTCTTGCCAGAATTAGGTTTCGTGCTCCGTGATGTATAGCCGGAATCGTCCTCTTCCACATCATATATCCTGCTTCTTCGCCCACGTTCCTTGTCAATTTTCTTGCTCCGGTCATACCGCTCTTCCTCCGTTTCCAGAGCTGGCGTAGCTACCCCAACGTCATCAACTTCTTGTATTTCAACTTCAGAGCTAACAGGTGACTGGGGACTCGTCGTCGTACGAGATGTTCTTCCAAGGTCATTTTGCCTAGAAGGGTAACGGCCAGGTTGCCTAGTCAACCTTCGATCTTGTGGTGGGCGATCCCGTGCTTGGGATCTCGATCGAGATTCCCACGGGTTCAGCTGATTCGAGGTCCTGTCAAATGCAGCTCCTCGATCATCAGACCTAGAACGATTCATGGGCTTGAGCGCTGCACCAATTCGGGAATCGGACAGTGTATCTGGAGCAGGTCTTTGGGATTGCGATCGCTCCTGACTTGCGTGTCTTCTACTTGGTACGTCACCTCTTCCCGAGAAAGGCCGAAAAGAGCGACTCCCATCTCCAGATTGAAGTGCATCTTGATCAACAGAGCCTGCAGGTGCAGGAGGACCAATCGATGAAAGCTTCCTGATCTTGAACCCATTCTCGGACCCAGTTGATGAAGCTTGATTATCCGGGTCGCCTTTGCTCCGTTGTGGTGCTCCGCCATACCTCCCAAATCTAATTGGAGGCCCTTGTTGTCTGAAGTCTGATGAGGCCTGATCGAGGATGGCACTAGAACGTGATGTCCGTTGGGAATCGAAGGGTGTCCGAGAGGGGTATCTGCCTTTCGAGCTTGGGGGTGGTCGTAGCTGGGAAGCATTGGGCTTTGTGAATTCGGACAGAGGAGATGTGCTCTTCGAGGGGGCCAGAGGAGTGGGGGGAGTTGCCACTCGCGCCGCTGGTAATGGAGGCTGAGGAGAGGGCGAAGGCTGCGCTGTGCCCTTGTAAACGAGTTCTGCTTTCGGCGGCCGTGGACTCGTACATATAGTACACTCTGATCTTCGAGGCGCATTGACATGATTACAGCGGCATCTCCATCCTAGCAATTCTCGGGAGGGAGTATGTGCAGGAGAATAGTCATCATGTTCTTCGACGTGAGCTGCCGCAGCTCCGGCCGGACGATGTGATGGTGCAGTCGATCTATATGTTCGATGTTGAGACCGTAGGGACGTTGATGCCCGTATCTCGAGATGGCGTTTGAAGGCGCAGAAGAGGCATATGTCCCTTCGCTGTAGTAGCTGGAAGAGTCAGTAAATCTTTCCGAAGGTGATTACCAGCTGCTTACCCTGGACGATACAACTCTTCGCATACTGCAGCCACGTCTGCCAACGTTCCCAACGTTCAACGGGTCAGTTCTGACGGGAGGAAATGTGTATGGGCTGATCTCCAGTAACGCCGGTCGAATCCTCGACTCAATACTTTTTTTTCCCGGGCGCGCGCGCAGCCTCCGGAGTCCAGTGGGGATGAATGAATTCAGCCAATAATACCCCGTTATCAGACGGTGTTGGCCGCCCATACAATATGGTATCGGCACAGGGAATTGCGTGCCCGCAAAAAATCAATTGGATAATGCACTATATGAACAACATATATTCGTCCTCACATATTCCGCGACCTGTTGGAATGAGGTGAAGCCACTGCACACTTTCTCGAGTCGCGGTGAGGTCCAGTCTTGGACATTGTGAGCAGGAATGGCAGACGGTGTCGAGGCTATCGAGGCCAAGGAGGCCGAAAATGCGGGCTGGGTCAGAACTGTGAAAGATCTATCGGCTGGTGCTGCTGGTGGTATTGCGCAAGTATTGCTGGGTGAGTCTCTTGTGTGGTATTGAGGTCGTAGTGTTTTTTTGGTCTAGGATGCTTGCAGGAGTTCTTTATCTGCTTATGGCTGTGAAGTAAATGCTGACTCAGTTTCAATATCAGGTCAACCATTCGGTAAGCCAAAGAAAACAGATTCTAGGTCTCTCATCTTACGTTCTTAGATATTGTAAAGGTGCGACTCCAGACAACTTCGACATATCCAAGCGCTGCAGCGTGCGCATCATCCATTCTGCAGAAGGAGGGGCCACTAGCATTCTACAAGGGAACGTTGACTCCTTTGATTGGTATCGGAGCATGCGTCTCTGTGCAATTCGGTGCTTTTCATTACGCTCGTCGAGCCTTTGAGGAACAGAATCTGAAGCGCAGTCCGGGCACTTCACCTGAGTTGTCATATGGCCAGTACTATGCGGCCGGCGCATTTGCCGGTCTGACCAACTCTGTCCTGTCTGGACCGATTGAGCACGTCAGAATCAGACTTCAGACACAGCCTCACGGAGCGGATCGATTATACAGCGGCCCTCTGGACTGCATCAAGAAGTTGTCTGCGCATGAAGGTGTTCTTCGCGGTCTTTTTCGTGGCCAAGCCGTCACGCTATGGCGTGAAGCACAAGCTTACGGTGTTTGGTTTCTAACCTTTGAGTATCTGATGGCACAAGATATGAAGCGCAACAACGCCAAGCGATCCGATATTTCGTCGCCCAAGGTCGCCTTCTATGGCGGTTTGGCTGGTGAAGCACTGTGGATTGCCAGCTACCCATTTGACGTCGTTAAGAGCAAGATGCAGAGTGACGGTTTCGGAAAGGATCAGAAATTCAAGACCATGCGTGATTGCTTCTCCCAGACATGGAGAGCCGAAGGCATGAGGGGCTTCTGGAAGGGAATTGGACCGACTTTGGCAAGAGCCATGCCTGTGAGCGCCGGTACATTTGCAGTGTAAGTTCTGATCTCTGGCGTTTGAAATATGTGTTATGGCTAACCACATTTACAGCGTCGAGATGACCATGCGCGCATTGGGATGAGGTTAAGTAAGTAGAATTATATATTGGACTCGGAGCAAGATAGTCGGTGTCAACAACAATCAGCATCACGGAATTTGGACTGTCCCTACCTATGCAGTAGTTTGGTCGGATAGGACCCAGCAGGAAAGTCCGACTACTATTGAGTCGCGTAATTTCACATGAATGATTGCCATGTTTTCTGGTAGGAATGCCATTTTCTGCGGAACAAAGTTCAACACAGTTGCAATATTTCATATGCCTCGCTGTTGACCATAAAGAAACATGTACAACCTGGAAGAGTTCTTCTGAGGTCCTATCTGTAGGGCGCATCTGCTCTCGCCACAGCAGCTAATTCTGGCTCCCACTTGTCTCCATTCGCAAGCAATTTCTCCTTGTTGTACAGCAGCTCTTCTCTGTTCTCTGTAGCGTATTCGGCGTTGGGTGTCTCCACGATAGCATCGACGGGGCAGCTTTCTTGACAGAGACCGCAGTAGATGCACTTTGTCATGTCGATGTCGTATCGGGTCGTCCGCCTTGATCCATCTTCTCTTTCTTCGGCCTCAATCGTAATGGCTAGAGCAGGGCAGATAGCTTCGCAAAGCTTGCAGGCGATGCATCGCTCTTCGCCCGAAGGATAGCGTCTCAGGGCATGTTCGCCTCGGAATCGTGGAGAAATGGGGCCCTTTTCAAAAGGATAATAAATTGTGTAGCTGTAGCACTACCTGTCAGCCTATCGTGTTCTCAATTTCGACCTCGAAATGTTCACATACGGTGCTCTGAAGAATTGTTCCAGCACAACATACATGCCGCGCATCATTTCTGTGAGTAGAAAATAGTTGCTGGCTTTGTCCGCCGCATTTTCCCCTTCGTAAAATCGCTTTGGTCGAGGCAATCGGTACCCTGAAGGAGGGGGGCCCGCTGGAAGGGCATTCCGAGGTCTCGAGGTATGGAATTGAGCTGTGGCGCGGAGAAATGGTGTTCGTTCTGTTTGTCGCAGGACATATGAAGCTGTCATCGGTCTCGCAACCAGCCGTGATGCTGGACGAAGTGACGACGCCATCTTGCGTACCTGTCGCAGATTGCTGAGAATGAGTGGCGTGCGCAAGGAGAGGGAGGAAGAAAGAGGTTTTGATGATGTCGAAGGTGTAATTGAAGTCAGTAATGGACAGGCTCTCATTCGCCGGAATCCACAGGACTGTGGGCGTGTTAAGTTGTGCTTGTCTGACGACTCCAGCTTTGTCCATAGTTGACTGCCCAGGTACAATATCTCCCCGTCAGACGAGGTCAATCCTTTCGACACCTTCAAGCTCAAATGGCCCACCGTAATTCCAACGATTTCCCTTAGCTGTTTTCGACTTGCACTTTTGGCCGAGTTACGAGCTTGACATCAGAAAATCAATCGCCTTCGCAATCACGCAGCCATCACTCCCTGAACTGCCTCATCAATACCGTAGAGTCCAATTCAAGCCGTCAAGATGATCCGCGCAGGTGCTGCAAGAGCCCTCTACGCCGTCACAAGGACCCAGGTTCCCCGACAACTACCTGCTTTCCGATCTCAGATCTCGTCGTCCCTTCTGCAATCTTCCCGAGTCACTCCTTCATTCGTCCTTCCAAGCATACGATGCTATTCCGCGCCCGCGGGACTCTCCAAAGATGAGGTTCAAGGGCGGATAATGGATCTGTTGAAGAATTTTGACAAGGTGCGCTTCGGGAATAAGTCTCGGTGAATTCAAAGTGCTAACATGGCGCAGGTCACAGATGCATCAAAGGTACAATATTCCCAGGAACGCTGTCGACGACTTTTCTGACAAGCCCATCTAGATCTCGGGCACATCACACTTCCAGAATGACCTTGGATTGGACAGCTTGGATACCGTCGAGGTGGTGATGGCCATCGAGGAAGAATTCAGCATCGAGATTCCAGACAAGGAGGCGGATGCTATCCACAGCGGTGAGTAGGATGCAGAAATCTGAGCGGACCACAGCTGACAAGATGAAGTCGACCAAGCCGTCACGTACATTTGCGCACAGCCCGACGCTCACTAAATCCGTGTGATGATGAAGGTGTAGATTGTGGTCAGGCACAAAAACCAATGGTTGTACATTTTCCTCAACCCCGGACGCTGGATGGCAGTTTGTACTATCAGAAAACAATATTAGATTCATGAGATCTCCACAATGGCACTCGATATGCTGGATCGCTGAACATTTAATTCCCGGGCCTACTTTTCTATCTTTTGTTCTATACACATCTATACCGTTCTAATTCGCGAAACCTACACAATCTCTAACCTTCTCAGCTCCTCGATTTCGGACACGGGATAACCCAGTTCGTTCAATACTTGATCAGTATGCTGGCCCAGCAAAGGTGGCTCGATCCTGACATTCATCGAGGCACCCTCGAACTTCATTGCCGGCCCAATCAGTTTTAGCATTCCATCTTTGGCCGCCTCAAACTGATTGATGTCTATCACCATATCTCTCGCCTTGGCCTGTGGATGTTCGAGTGCGTCGACGACATCATTGATTGAGCCGTATGGTAGACCGCTGCCTTCAAAGGCGTCCAGCCATTCACGTTGCGTCTTCTCGGCGAATTTTCTCTGCAGTATCGAGTTGATTTCGTCCCGGTTTTCAACTCGCCCGTCATTTGTGCTGAACCTCTCGTCTTCCGCCAACCCTTTGATGCCCATGCGTTGACAAAACCCCTTCCATTGTCTGTTGTTGTTGGCAGCGACGAAGAGCATCCCGTCCTTTGTCTTGTACGCCCCGTACGGCACCAGATTCGGATGACCCAGTCCAAGCCGCTTTCCTCTCCTCCTCTTCTCCGGACCTTTGTCCAGGTCCAGATTCAGAGCAGCCAGGCCGACATTGATCAAAAGGCTCAAGCCACTTTCAAACAGGCTGCCCTCGATCTTGGAGCCCAGGCCAGTCCTGTGTCTCTGATCCAGGGCCGCCAAGATGGCACCGTGCATGTACAGGCCCGTACACAAGTCCGCCATGGCGACACCAGGCTTCGTCGGCCCTCCGTGCTCGTCGCCCGTGATGTGCAACAGCCCGGCCTCGGCCAGCGCGATCGCATCGTACCCTGCACGGTCTCGACTCGGGCCACTGGCCCCGTACCCACTGCAGCTGGCGTAGATCAGTCCCTCGTTGTCCCGT
The DNA here is from genome assembly GCF_000835515.1 of Exophiala oligosperma. Classification (NCBI taxonomy): domain Eukaryota; kingdom Fungi; phylum Ascomycota; class Eurotiomycetes; order Chaetothyriales; family Herpotrichiellaceae; genus Exophiala; species Exophiala oligosperma. Next base: position 909,313 of record NW_015622821.1, read on the forward strand.
TTGAGGTCCTCGTAACCCAGACCGAGCTGCTCCATCTTGCCCGGGAGGAAGTTGTTCAGAACGACGTCACTCTGACGTGCCAAAGCCTTGACGATTTCCAGTCCCTTGGGGTCCTTGAGGTTGACCGTCACGGAGCGTTTGTTTCGATTGACCGCGGCAAAGTACAGAGACATGTACTTGTGTTCGGGACGCCATTTCTGACCTTCGCCCGCGGTGCGCCACTGGCGAGTCTCGTCGCCCGCTCCCGGTTGTTCAACTTTGATGACCTGGGCACCGTAGTCTGCGAGGATCTGTGTGCAAAATGGCCCGGCGAGCACCCGGGACAAGTCGAGAACCTTGAGGCCGTCGAGCGGCAGGGTTTTTGTATTTTGGTCGGTGCCAGATTGGAAGTTCCTAGCTTGTTGCTGCAGACAATATCTTTTTCTTGTGGATGTCCTCTGACCATAGGCAGTCCATCTGCACACCTGTAGCACTGGATTTCTCATTGCTATTGTGTGTTTGTGTGTGTGTACGTCTATACTTGTATGGATCCGACTTTGAATGGTCGCATTGGTGATCACTCTGCGGAGAGTATGCTCTTGAACCTGGATCAACACTCCGGAATCCAAAGTTTTTTCAATCCGACACAACAGCCCTCTTGGTGGAAATCTTTTTTTGCTCTCCTTTCTCAGTTCGACTCCCCTAATAAGGCCACGCATGTGATGTGGCCAGCAGCCGTCAGTGAAGGTCCCCAATAAAAACAAGCAATAAGCCGAGTAGCCGACGGGTACTTTATGTGCGGGGGATTGCGCCATGTTGTACTCCCGTAGTATTTACTACATCAGGTATTCTTACCTAGGCAAGTACCTAGGGTATGATCGTCCTTAACCGAGTACCTTGCTTATTGAAACGTGCAGTGAAAAACGGCACCTGAGTGATTTATGATAGTGCAAGCATATCTGAAGGAGCTTGACCTGGGTACTACTATACTGCAGAAATCACCACTTCCCTGACCGACACTGGTTGACTCTGGGTACCTGTCATATCTGTCTCGTTGATGGACATTCACCCAACAGGGGAGAGGTAGCACAGAGAAGCGAGTGTCGTTGTCATTGAAGTCAATTGTGCAAAGCAAGACCAAGGGAAGAAGATACAAACAGCATGGCCATGGCATCTAAAAGTTGCTCTTCTTCCAAGAGCTTGTTGTTCCGTAAACTCTGGAGAAATACTACTACGAGACAACCCGCGGTTCTTCATCGACCATCGGTATCCATACAAAATACTCGAATGGCGGCACCATTTTCCACCACACAATCCAACCATGCTCGAGGGACGGAGTACCTTCAACTCCACGACCCGGACCTCACCGAGTCCCAACGTACGGTGCGTGAGGCCATCAGCAAAGTGTGCTCCAGGTTCGACGACGCCTACTGGCTGGCCGCCGACCGCGACCACCGGTTCCCCGTCGAGTTCCACCAGGCGGTGGCCAAGGACGGGTGGCTGGGGATATGCATGCCGTCCGAGTACGGCGGGAGCGACCTGGGCATCGCCGAGGCGGCCGTCATGGTGCAGACCATCGCCGAGAGCGGGGCGGCGTACGCGGGCGCGAGCGCGGTGCACATGAACATCTTTGGGTTGGAACCAGTGCGCAAGTTCGGCACGGAGGAACAAAAGAGTCGCATGCTCGTGCCGCTCATCGCGGGCGAGGAGCGGGCGTGTTTCGGCGTGACGGAACCCAACACCGGGCTCGACACGTTGAGACTGCAGTCCCGGGCGGTGCGAAAGGACAAACACTACGAACTCAGCGGGCAAAAGATTTGGATCTCTACGGCACAAGTGGCCGAGAAGATTTTGGTGTTGGCGCGCACGACTCCCCTCGAACAGGTCAAGAAACCGAGTCAAGGGTTGAGTCTGTTTTACACGGACCTAGATCGCAAACAGGTCGAGGTCACGGAGATTCCCAAAATGGGTAGGGCGGCCGTCGACTCGAACACTTTGTTCTTCGACGGGTGGAAGGTACCCCAAGAAGACCTGATCGGGGAAGAAGGAAACGGGTTCAAGATGATCATGCACGGCATGAACGCGGAGAGGATCCTCATCGCCGCCGAGGCTTTGGGGATAGGGTTCGCCGCGTTGAGGAGGGCGGCGCTATACGCCGGGGAAAGAAAAGTGTTTGGAAGGCCGATCGGGCAGAACCAAGCCATCCAGCATCCCCTGGCCGACAGTTGGATGCAGCTCGAGGCCGCGAGGTTGATGATTTACCAGGCCGCGAGGATGTACGACCAGGGGTACGAGACGGGAGAGTACGCCAACGCGGCCAAGTATCTCGCCGCGGAGGCTGCGTTTGGCGCCTGTGAAAGGGCCGTCATGACCCATGGTGGCATGGGTTATGCAAAGGAGTATCACGTCGAGAGGTACCTGAGGGAAATCATGATCCCTAGGATTGCCCCGGTGAGCAGGGAGATGATCAAGAACTATATCGGTGAGAGGGTGTTGGGTTTGCCGAGGTCGTATTGATGTACTCGTACTCGTAGATTTTTTTTCTATTTCTTAGACTAGAGTGTCCTCGTATGTATGCAATGGTCATGGATAGGGATGTGGGAAATACTTTCGAATGCCGTTTGCCTGAGGGGGACACGGAGTGCTCGACGTCCAAATGAGGCAGTCTACTGAGTACTCGTGGCAGTCGTCAGAGCTTCCCTTACCTTTCTTTTGCTTGTACGGAGTACTCGTGCGTACGATTTCGATTACCTCGGGACATTTGGCTCCAAGGATGATCCTACGTCGACCATGACCGAGGATGGAGTGATGAGGCGACAAGTACTCCGTAGAAACACAGCATCGGCCACTTCTGGCTTGACGTCGTCAGGTACGTAGATCAAAGGTCACGTGCGTGGCTGAGTATCGACACAGCCTCATCAACTGCGCCTCGAATTCGGCTCTCGGCTTCTCCATCGTCGAATTGCATACCAAATCCATCGCCTTCCACACCTTTCAATCCAATCAATTTGCTTCTTGTCGGTGATTTTGTTCCCTTTGCAGTACCTCAGCTTGCATTGATCCCTCGGCCATTGCGGAGAGTATGGAGTACATGGAACCAGTACCGCCATCTACAAGGCGTTCCAACCTACGTATCCTGAATGGCTGGAGTACGCGAAGCCTCACTTCGCCCTTTTTCGGGTGACGCGGCTCGCCCATCTTGCATCAACTTTGCCCTTACGGAGTAGGATCTTTGAGATCTGGCAATGGTCCATCTTAACGAGGATCCAATGATCCCTCAAGGTGTGAGCTAAGATAGGTGTATATAAGTGTTTGTTTCGTTCCCACTTGTTTTTCCATTTCGACATCAACACACAATAACAGCAATTGCATCAAACCATAATCATCATCCCACACAGCATAACCACTTCTACAAATCCCTTCACCACGAACTACAACCCAAACACAATCATGTCAGGCTACGACGCTTATTACCAAAACCAAAACCAAACCCAATATCCTTCATACAACAACCAATACCAGAACAACTCATACCCCAGTGACGGTTTCTCTGGCGGTCACCAGAATCAATATCCTCAACACCAACAACAACAACAAGGGTATTACGATTACTCGGCCGACACTCGTTCCCAACAGAACTACGACGCTTCCAGCAACAACAACAACAACAACTCTTACTACAATGACAACAACAATTACCAATCCTCAGCACCCGGACAAGAACAAGATCGTGGTCTGATGGGTGCCATGGCCGGCGGTGCCGCCGGTGCTTACGGTGGTCACAAGGCCGGCCATGGGTTTTTGGGTGCGATAGGCGGAGCCATCGCCGGTTCTCTAGCCGAAGACTACGCCAAAAAGGGTCGCAAGAACAAACACAACAAACCCAACGGCAGTATCGGTTCCACGGCCTCGAGCTTCTTCAATCGAAAGAACTAAAACCATGGGGGTTGTTGTTAAATGAAGTTGTTATTTTTGTCGTTGTCGTTGTTTGTATAGGGACGAGGTACCTTTTCTCTCGGAGCAGGCGTTGGGTACGAAGCGATGATGATGATGAAAAAAAGAACCATGACCAGACCAGACAAAAACGGACCGGGAAAAGAGAAAAAACGAAACGAGGGAGATTTGGGTCTTTGAAAGAAACTCTTCTCTTTTCATTCCATTTCATCGGTGGCCCCCACTGGGAGTTCTGTTCACGTCAATCTTGTTTTGTCGAAGCCCACGAGGTCGTGGAATCAGACGCAACAATCTGTTTTTTGGAGTTATTGCTGTGGAAGACTCGAATACGAGGTCATTGCTGGAACCATTCGCGGGTCCGTATACAATTCTCACCACAAAGGAGTTTTTGTCAGCGATCAATCATGGCATTGCATTGCATGGTTTGGTTTGGTTTGATTCAATTTGGGTGTCATTGGACATGGTTGGGACGGAGTACCACGGACCTTGGGCGTTGATGTTGGTGCTTTGTCAATATCGATCAAATAGAATACTCTCAACGAGTATTTAGTGCCACATACCTACAAAGGAATACATGAATACATACCCATACACGGTATTTACAGTAACCTACCAGATGCCTCTGTGTGTCTCGAAACGTGCTTTTTGCCTCGTATTCTGTTTTGTCGCAGGGAAACAAAGCGAAGCCCCCCCTTTTTAATCCCTTTTCCATCATTCAAACCGGAATGATGTCAATCTGGACCAGGGATCCGCTAGGGACCTTGTATTGTAGTAGGAGAGTCGGCCCTGTTGCATGAAAGGGGAGTTGGGAAGAGCCAAGAGCCCTCTGTTTGACACCTTGTGGCGCGTTGCTAAGGTATGCAGTGCCTTTGTATTCCCTGGAAGCCTACCTTGCCGACCTCAGGGAGTGCAGCCATGATCCCCTGTGACTGCAGCGCACCTGATGGAGCCTCCAAGAGAAGTGAATTTGCTGTCAGGTAGCTTGTCGTCTCTCCCGCCTCTTCACTTTCCCGAGTGGTTCACCATCTCGTCCTTTCCGCTCTAGAAATGCGCGCTTTCAGCGTAACTCGTTTCGATTTTTACCCCCCCAAAAAAGACCGAGACGGAAAAAAACCTGTTGTGAAGTCATGCCGGCTGGCCGAAAGAATCTGCGAGAGTAGTGGAACGTACGACCACGATCAAGTAAATCTGTAGATGGGTAGAGGGGTACCTCTGCTCCATGAACACCGACCGTAAACCCCAGAACCCCCTCCCTTGGAGATGTTGGAGACGTACCGATTCAGCCCTTGAGAGACAAGAAAAAAGTCCGGTAGTCAAGCTGGTTTTTCTCTACTGTCACACAGCTATCTTTTGCTGTCCTAGACGCTTTATTGGCATACCGGGATAGGACAGATATCGATTGTATGCATGGTAGAATAAGGAACAAAAAAAGAGACAGATTGAGAATGGGAGCACCAAAGGCATTTGCATTTCTTCATCTCTCGTATTCATTTATCTTTCTCATCAGTCCTCCCAAAACCCGATGTCGTGTCCACACACACTTATGAGATGAACTTTCTATCATGATCATGTCTCACATTGTCAACACTCTTGACCACGGCAATGCATACGACGCTGGAGGCAATGCATAATGCGTGTTTGTGTTTATACTGGTGGTTGGTATGGATGAATGAGCATTTCCGAGAAACTGTGTGTAAAATTTGGGTCAGCGTCTTTGTCCATACACCGTCTGAGGGTATCAATTGATTTACTCACCTTTTCAAACTCTCAACACCACGGACTTCATCCGTGAGTAAGGGCATCTTGACCACGTTGAACTCGTCGTACAACTCTTCGATCTGATCCAGGTACTTTTTCTGCATTTTCCTCCTCGCGTTGCATTGCTTGCACTCATTCGACTTTTCCGGGAAGAGTAATTGATTGACCACGATACAATGCGTGTCGATCTGGTAACTGGCCAATTCTTGAATCATCCGTTCGGTCTCGTACAAGGACAAAAACTCGGCGATGCAGACACAGACAAAGGTCGTCATGTCTGGGTTTTTGAATTGAGCATTGACTTCGGAAATGGTCTCTCGCAAGGTCTCGAGTTTCGAAGTCAACTCGTCGAGTGAACCCCCACCGGGTAGACCGCCACGGGCCCCGAGGACCGATTGCAGCATGGGTCCGAACTGGGTCGAGAGTTGAGAAATCTTGGCCAGTGCCTTTTCGAGCACGGTGGGAAATTGTAAGAATCGAAGTGTGTGACCGGTCGGGGCGGTGTCGAAGATGATGACTTCATACGAAAGACTTTTGACTTGTTTCAAGACTTCTGCGAACGACATGGCTTCATCGACACCAGGTATCTAGACTTTTGTCAGCATACACATACATACACTCATGGCCCACACCTATATACATGCGTCACTTACGCTGAATGCCAAATCCTGCATCATATTCCCCATCCCACCCAAACCTGCCATTGCATCTTGACCTTCATCTCCCGCGCCGGCGATCAAATCGTTGATACTGCCATTCGGATCGATCTCCATGGCACTCAGATTCGTGAAACCCTCAACCAGTCTGGCGTCCTTTCCAAACTTTTGACTGAACGCGTCACTGAGATTGTGCGCGGGATCCGTCGATATCAGCAGGACGGATTTCCTCGCTTTGGCCATTTGTATCGCAAGTGAACAGGAAGTGGTGGTCTTGCCGACACCACCTTTCCCACCCACAAAGATCCATCTCAACGACTTTTGATCGATCAGGTTCTGGAGGGTAGGGTCTAGGATGTCTTCGTCGGCGCTCACTACTGCGGTAGACATTTTTAGAGAGGGAAGGTTGGAGGATGAAGGTCGCGCTTCTTCTTCTTCTCTACCAGCAGGCTACAGTATTTGGTTAGAGTGTGTGTGTGTGTTGTCGCAAAAGTGCCAGTACACTTTGACAGTGTACACGGTAAACCCCCAATGGTGGTGGCTTTTGTTCTGGAAACTTCCAAAGATGAACTGTTTCAAAAGTAATGGTAAAGAACCACAAGCACGTGTTTTCTGAAATTCGCGAGTAATGGTGAAACGAGGTCGTGTCTAATGCTTCTAATTAAAAAAAGGAGGAACAAGATTCCAAGGATGCCTGGGAAGTAACACACCTCCAGCCGCTACGCAAAGGAGAAGCGCAGTCTGGCAGGCAAAAGAGAACAAGTTTCGACGTCATTCGGATAAACTGCGGTAAGTCTCGCGAGGCTGAGAAGGTCCCAACACAAAGCTGAATGACACTCAGGAGCGATGCTACGGATAACAAAAACAAATGTAACCTCTACAATACTCTTTACAATGTATATACGCCTTGACGAAGCACATCCTATAGCTTCGCCTCAGCAGCACCCGGCAACATCTCTTTGACCAGCGCTCTCCCGACTGTCCTTCCAGTAAAGACGCATCCACCGAGAAACGTGCCCTCGAGCGAACTATATCCATGTACGCCACCTCCTCCGAACCCACAACACTCGCCCGCAGCATATAATCCTTTGAACGGCTGTCCGTCCGGCATCATGACGTTCCCGTCAAGGTTGGTCTCCAACCCACCCAGACTCTTCCGCGTGAGTAAGTTCATCCTGACCGCGACCAAAGGTCCAGTACTGGGATCCAGCAACCTGTGCGGCTTCGCGATTCTTCGGCCGTCGGGCCCGTAATTTCTCGCGTTCCTGATCAACATGATTTGTGCATCTTTTCCAAAGTCATGCGAGACTTGCATATCCCTCAGTTCAATCTCCTTCTTGACCTCTTCAAGTTCCAACGTCGGTCCACCCCTCTCCTTGGCCAGCCTGTTCATTCCTTCGACGAGCTTGTCCAGATCTTTCTCCACGACAAAGTCTTCACCTTTCTTCAAGAAAGCCTGGACCTCTCTAGTACCATGACTACCGAATAACCTCTCGAGAAGCCGTATGTAACTCTTCTCCGTGAGGTCGTAGTTCTGCTCGCTGCCACTCAACGCAAACTCTCTGCTCACAATCTTCCGGTTACATATGAACCAGGAATAATCGTTCCCACTGGCCACGATGTGCTTCAGGGTTGCGAGCGTGTCGCTTCCAGGGTACAAGAACGGTGGGAACCTCTTGCCCTTTGCATCGAGCCACATCGAGCTCGGCCCGGGAATGACTCGAATGCCATGAGCCGGCCAGATCGAGTTCCAATTATGCAATCCTTCGGTATAATGCCACATTCTGTCCATACTTTTGTTTGATAGTTAGTACACGGTAGACATCACGTCCAGGACTTAGACTTACTTGATGACATTGGCACCACTCTTTTCCGCCACCCCAATCATCTCTCCGTCAACATGCGCCGGCACTCCCACGACAAAGTGCCCCGGCACCTCCGGTCCAAGTCTATGGACTGGCCAGTTCTGCTTGACTTTTTCCACATTCCCACCAATTCCACCGGTCGAGATGACCACAGCACGTCCTCTGACCTCAAAGCTCCCCACCACGTCCCTGGTCGTGGCTTGCCCTCTCACCCATCCATTCTTCACGTCCGCAAGGACTTGACCCTTGACACCGACGGCCCGTCCACCCTCGACGATCAGTTCGTCGACCTTCCGTCGGAACAAGAACTTGACGAGACCCTTCTTCTCCGCGCGCCTGACCGGCTCACTGAACGCCCTCACAACCTGCGGGCCAGTGCCCCAGGTCAAATGGAACCGCGGCACGCTGTTCCCGTGGCCCGCAGCGTCGCCGGCGCCCCTCTCCGCCCAACCCACCAGAAGAAACTTGACGCCCAGGTTCTTCAGGTACCGCTCCATGCCGTCGGTGGCAAAGTCCACAAACGCCTTCGCCCACTGTCTGGGCCAGTGGTCCTCCTTTTCCCGATCGAACTTTGCCGTGCCCATCCAGTCCGCCAGGGCCAGTTCTCTGGAATCTTTGATCCCCTTGGCTCGCTGGTCCGCCGAGTTCACGCAAAAGATGCCACCGAGACTCCAGAATGCCTGACCACCGAGATTTCCTTCGGGTTCCTGGTCCACGATGGTGACGGGGATGTTTTTGCGCGTGAGTTCATAAGCGGCGACCAGGCCAGCGAGGCCGCCACCGACGATGATGACGGGCTCGGGGTGCTGTGATTTGCTCATTTTTTGTTCTTTTTGCCCCCGGCCAGATCACCTTGATTTATGATGAATATACTTGGGATTGTTTCATCAAGCAGCTACTGGGATCCACGCAGGTGACAGGACAAGAGAATGAAATAGGAATATTCAGTGGCAAGCATAGATCGGGGGGGACGACGGGTGGATGGTGTAGAGTAGTAGAGACAAGGGTCAGAAGGAACAATGGAATGGCTCCAAGGACAAGTATATAATGTGGTGGCCAAACCGGAGCCTCGTGGATAAAATAATGCTAGGAATCGTTACTCCGTATTTCGTACTCCGTATGATGATTGTGCTGTGGTTGAAGTGCCTCGGTATTTGATATTTGGTGGCGTGAAACACACTCCATCAACTCTTCGTTACTCCATATTGCGAGTACTTTTGACGCCTCTCAACTACCTAGTCGGTACGGGGTATTACCCAGGGTGGAATGTTCTTCCCACTCGCCGACAGTGTCACACTCAAGCTTTGGAGTGTTATACTGTAACCCTTCTCTACTCTTCGTCCTCTCATACGAGTATTTTGCTCAATACTTTTCACATGTCGCCAGGGGATGGAGCCAGAGGCTGACGTTGACCGACTCGCTATGGCTATCTGTCGGCTAACGCGAGGTCCATGTCGTTTCTCAAATCCCGTACATAGCACGTTCGTTCTCATTCATGGCTACGTCCCAGTGGCATGCCGACTCGCAATCCTCCCGCATCTCACTTGGTGGGATCGGTCTCAAGGACTAGTCACCCCACAACAACCTTTGACCTAGATCGTGTCAAAGTAATCCTACCACGAGTGTCGTACTGATCCAAACGACCAAGGATGGAGTCGAGTGGTTGCCACCGAATAGAGTCTGGCAGATTAGCCAGCCGCGGGTTCGGAAAGGCTCCTTTCTTTCTGCTAGCAACATGGCTGTTATATCGAACAAAGTGCCAGTCACAGTCGAATTTCCAAAATACATTGCGAAGAGAGGGAGGTAGTCATCTCATTTGGAATCTTTGCGTGCCAAATGTCTCGTGAAATGGTCATCAAAAAGGGACCGGGTATTATAGTAAAGTGCTTGCTGTGTTCAAACATCTTGTATCATGTCACATCACATCAAGGTCTAGTAGAGCTGCTATTCATATCCTTCTCCATGGAAGTGTTGGCTTCAGAAGCCATGGCGGCCCCGCGAGCCTTCCTCTCAAGCTCACGCTTCTCTCGAGCACGCCGTGCGTGTTGTCTCCGCACATTCACCGGCTGATACACTTCGTTGAAGTTCATCACCACCCCCAAGAACCGGAGATCCACGTCTGGTTGATGTGCCAAGTCGTACAGCAACATGCTCAACCGTGACCTGAACTCGGCTGAGAGATTCAACTGCCTCGCTCGCAACGAATTCAGTTGCGTTTCATCGTCGCCCATAGCCACATTGCCAATTGGTGCAACGAGCGGAGAGTCGCCTTCCTCTGGGACCAACTGCGCTCTCCTGCCTGGTTTCGAGGGTGCTAGGGAAGTAGGTGTACTCGACCGGCTATCACTGATGAGGTCTTTCTCCGTGATTCCCCATCGACCCTGAGCCGTTCGCTGCTCGACCTTTGCGCTGAATTGTTGGCGCCTCGTGTACTCTGCAACACTATACGAGTACAGCGCGTCAATTACTTCACGGTAGCTCAGCATGCACTTCAATATATGGTGCACCTGCACCACTAGACTATCTTCTTGTTGACCCGTGATTGGATGTCTTTGTTGGCCGATAAGCCCCTTTTTGGTGATGTTGTTGAGGTAGCTGGTATGGGCTTCAATAAGATCGTCGAGTGTGGCATCTGGCTTGTGTACAGCTTCCTCGAGCTGTTTCCAGCTAGCTTCAATGACCTCGAACAGGAGGTAATATAATAACTGGTTGATGAAGTGGACCATCTCGGCCACCACACACCTGGAACGTTTCCAATCTCGACCTAGTTTGTCGCTGACGGCGGCAAGGACCCCTCGATCCCCGGTCATGCAACGTTTACACGTTGAATTCAGCGAAAACTCGACTCTCTTTATCCTCCATAGCAGGTTGAAAATCTTCAAGTATTGTGTATTTGCCCACTGGGTGATGACAACATCGCAAGGAGCGCTGATCTTGTATTCGAGGGTAAAACAGTCCCACCCAATCTCGCCGCTTGACAACTCCAGCATGCGAGCATCGAGCCTGCGTAAAACTTCAGGATCGTCGTATTGAGCGTTCGAATGTCGGATAGCGTGTTCGAGTTGGGAGGTGAGATTGTGCCTATACATGGAATTCACAGGACGATCAAGATGTTGTGCCAGTGATTCAATAAGCAAGTCAATAAAGTCACCCTGAGCTAACAACATGTACTTCTTGATCGCAATCAAATGGGTGAAAAGCCCAAACTTGGTTGCCATCAAGTGTGTCAAGCGAGACATGGTTGTCCTATACGCCACATCGATGGACATCGAGAGGTTGGCTGTATTGGCATAGTCCAGAGACTTGGAATTTGACTTCGAGTACTGTACGACCCAGTCGGAGTCGCCACAATTATGGCGAATGAAATTGAGAGACTTCCCAATTAGGAACACCTTCCTTGAGAATTCAGAAGATATTATCGAGGGTACCATCGCTGTATCAAGTTTGTATTTCTCTTCCCAGACAGATGTTGCCACATGCCGGTGGTCTACCGCAGCGGATGTGTTCGGATCGGGCGCTGTGATGAAGAATTCATGATAGGGGTCAATCAGTTCACCGTCATAGATCCAGTGTCTGAGCATTTCGTAAAAGGGACGAGCAACATGAGCCAAGAGTCTCTCGGCAAACGATGCAACAAAAGGATCGCCGTGGGAAGAGGACAGACTGTGGATGAGAGACAGCAGTTGGCCCCCTCTCTTCTGTTGAGATTCCTCGACGATAAGCTTCATCAGTCGTAAGCCCATGGTGGCATCTCTGGTCCAGATCATGCATCGTTTCAGTGTTACGCTGGTGACTCTGATCGACTGCGGATCTTCAGACTGGCTGAGAGCGGCAAGAGCCTGTCTAATCTCGGATTCAAGAGACGCGACCAGACTCAAGTATGAGCGTAATTCATTGTTGATGGCAGACCGGAGACTCTGGTCGATGAGTCCTCCTTCTTGACCATTGGAATATTCCGCCAAGCCTCGATAGAGCAAGCACGGTTCTGCAAGAGCATGGAGTAAAGATATCATCGGGACTGGAAGTGTTGTAGGTAGTTTTAGAGAAGTCACACCTGTGAACTCAACGTGTGTCGACGACACTCCTTGGAGATTGAACGGCAGATCTCGTAATAATTCCGGCTCTGATGGAGAGATAATGCGCTCCTTCTGTGGCTGTACAGGCTTTGCCTCCTCTTCCTCTTCTACCGATTGCTCCTCTTCGGCGGGCAAGTTCTTCTCGACTTTGACGTTGGCCTTTGCCTTGGGTGGTATTGTTCGCCCTCTTTCGAAGGGCAGTTCTTCCGACACGCCGTCATCATCATCATCATATGTCTGCTCGTCCGCCTGGTATGGCTTCGCAGAAGATAACGTATGGCGTCGGGGGATGTTGACAAAGTGCGCCGAGTCTGCGAGAGGATCTCGTGGGCGTGCATCCAGCATGGAAGCATCAGACAATTTGTAGAGAAGATAAAGAATAGCCCACTTCTGGTTCAAGACCGGTATGGCTAGTAGCCTCGAGTATAGATTGCTGAACCGCGCGGCCTTCTCGGGCGACGCATTCTCTCTTAACAACTTTCTCTTGATCAAGTCCTGCGCCTGATTCGTGTCCGAGGGTAATCTACTGTCGGCATTGAGGACGATATCCTTTGCATTCTGGATCGCACGATCGATGCGAAATTCCGTCTCGGTGTCATCCTGATCGATATTCGGGGCAGGGACCAGACTTTCGAACAATGAGGTCAAGGTGCCTTCGATGCGAGTCAGCCGTGGGTCAGCCATGGACATGACAAGGAACAGATCAGGGATTCGAGACGAGAGGTGGCATGGCCCTTTCGGTTTCAAACCATTTGTTCGCAAGCAATTCGTAGTGCTGTGGTTCTGTTGATCTGTTTATCGTGTGTATCTGAAATGCGCGACTTGACGCGCGCGTGTTTGCAATTGGATTTTGGGGAGGCCTACGGAGTACACAGACGAGTGGGGGTGCCTCATAGTGCCTAAAGGGAGCCCTGTGAGCCTACGACAGCGGCTCCCCACAAGTTAGTCGGGGGCGCGCAGAAGGGCCTAGAGGAGCTTAGTGCAGCTACATAAGGTAAAATCTGGTTAGGTAAACACGTTAGAGATGCGCCCACATTTAAGGCATGCAATGAGCCTACAATAGGGTCATTCCTTGGGCGAACCAAACCTCTCCCTCAAACAGATCACTTGTACTCCGTGCTCCTTACCTGAATAGTGACTCGACTATTGATGACACCCTCCTCGCAGCTCGCAACCAAGTCAACTCGAGTGAACACTTCTTATTCGGTGACCCAGAGGATCCCAAAATCATCGGTACAAGGTCACTCCCTGTCGCATCGGATCTCTCTTACTGCCCTCGATACATCCAAGACCCTGAGACGGCGTTAGGACGTTTCGATGCGGCCTCATCTGCATTGTGAAACGCGTCGACAAGCTCGTTTCGTCCACTGCTTCAATTGCTTGAAGGCGACTTGGCTTTCGGCAAGTGGGATCTCCGCGATTCTACTCCGTAAGCGACACATCTTGATCTCTCTCTCGATGTTGCGAGGAAAGGAGAGCCTAGACTTGAATGTCGCGTGTGGTGATCTGGTTCCACACCCGTTGGCGAAGACTTCTACTGCGACATCCCCTGGGACTCCGAGACTTGTCGGTCCCTGGTTTTGCCGGACGCACAAGGTGCCCGAGAGGCTGAGAACTGTGTCGCGAGGAGGTATCTACTCCGTAAGAGGAGCCCGGTATCTCGACATCCGTGTCTTAAAGAGGTAACTTTGTATTTTCTTTGCCCGAATCTGACAGTGGCTCATCATCATGCGGGGCTTCAAAGGTTGTACTTGTACTGCAGGCATGTGTTTTTCTGTTGAACCCTTCCTATTCATCTGCACGACGATAATTCTGCTGTTTGACGTTGCTGAGCGTGCATCTCTGACCTTTGGCCTTCCTAACTCCTCATGAATTGAACACTTCAACAGCGGTGATCTTGGACGATTTTGACAACGCCTCTCGAAAATATTTGATCCTCGAGTATCCTGCCGGTTCTCAACGCTGTAGCCATGATTGGCACCATCAATCCGTTCCTACTACTTGCAATTGGGTTCGCGGTGGCGTTGATCCTTCAATCTCGCAAGTCATCAAAGAAAGCACTACCGGATATTCCCTGGATCAACACTCATGAGGGAGAATTCTTGACAAGGCTTCGCTCCCGCTTTCGCACCACCTTCAACTACAAAGATGCAATCCATCGAGCCTATGAGCAGGTAGGCCCCCTCCATGACCGTTTGGCTCAAGCCCAACTAAGAGGTATAGTGTTCAAAGCACGACCGGACCTGCATTATTCCAGATATTAATGGAGAGGAAATCATCCTACCGATTTCGGCCATGTCATGGTTCATCAATCAACCGGACAGTGTCTTCAGCGCCGATGAGATGCACCGAGATGCCCTGCAAATTGACCATACCTTTACACACCCCTTCGTGGTCGAAAGGCCGCTTCACCATGAGACGGTCAGAATCGATCTGACCCGGCATTTGGCCGCTCTGACCAGTGATATCATGGACGAAGTTTCCACATGCTTTGATGAATCCTGGGGCACTGACACGGAGAACTTCAAAGAACTTTGTGTGATGGACTCAGTGATGCAAATCATTGCACGAGCCAGTAACCGTGCTTTGGTCGGTTTACCAGCGTGCCGCAATCCAACATTGCTTGAGCATGGCAAAGGGTTCGCCACAGCATTGGCCGTAAGCTCGGCTCTCTTGAAACAAATGCCTGCGTTCCTTCGTCCACTTCTGAGTCCATTGATAACGCTCCCGAACCGGAGACATACCCGAGGGTTCGTGAAGGTCCTAGCGCCGGAGATACAACGACGTCAAAGACTATTGGCCCAGGATGCCGACGACGAGAAGAAGATGGGCGAGATAGAACCGAACGATTTCCTACAGTGGTCAATCCGTCGTGCACAAGAATGCGGCTTTTCGGTTGAGAATGACCCGAGCATCATCGCTGAACGGACTCTTGCCGTGAATTTTGCCGCCATCCATACTTCAACTTTCAGCATCACGAACATCATTTTCGATTTGGTCAGCTCAGATCCTTCCCTGCAATACATGGACATACTCCGCAATGAGGTGGCCTCTGTACTTGCCGAAGAGAAGGGGATGTGGACAAAGCAAGGTCTGGCCAAAATGGTCAAATTGGACTCGGCTTTGCGAGAATCATCTCGCCTTGGCTCCTTTCTTGGTACACTTTCACGTCTGTGTGTAAATCCCAATGGTGTAACAGCTCCGGATGGCACATTCTTGCCTTGCGGTAGTACCATTTCCGTACCGACAAACCCAGTCCAGAACGATCCAATGCTGTACTATGATACAAGTACATTCGATCCATTCCGTTTCTCTTCACAGCGTGAAGCCTCAAGTACACGGGAGTCTGACAAGGAGGACAATAACAAGACGAGCAATACCTCGGGATACCTCGAAAAAGTGAACCTGAGTTTTGTCAGCACATCGCCCTCATATCATCCCTTCGGGCACGGCCGACACGCTTGTCCCGGTCGGTTCTTCGCAGCAAATGAGCTCAAGTTACTTTTGGCGTACATGCTGCTTCACTATGAGTTCGAGATGCAGCCCACGAGACCCAAGAACGTTTGGATGGGCCGAACGCATTTGCCTCCGATGAAAGCCACTGTCAGAGTGCGAAGGAGAGGGTGAATATAGGGTATGTGAGCTGGCCTCGTGTTATGAATGTGTAAATGCCCGTGTGACTGGGCAAGTTATTTCTGCATGTAATGTTTACTGTGGTAACAATCCGACTCAATGCTGGTATGACTCTGAGCTGCATCTGCATGCTTGGATTTGGTATTGGCATACGTTGCGACGATTCTTCTCTCAAATGGAACCCGTGCTGAAGCCAAGAAGGACGAAAATAATGTGCCACCACATAGCCCACGAGACGGTCTATTTCCTGCTCGGACCACAGTGCCCTTGTTGATCAAGTCTATCTTTGCATCTTGGTCCGAGCACTTTATCTAGTCGAGCAGGGACACTATCGTATCTCCTCGCGTTGTGAGATTAACCGGAGAGGCATGTCTGTGCCGGAAATCTCCAATAGGGTGTCAGTCTTGGTAGTACAAATCTGGCTATTTAGCGTCCACTCAATGTTGATTGACACACGTGGTCTCTCCCAGCCAAGACAGCCACAAGCCTTGGCATGTCTTGGACGATGAAATTATGTGCTCATCGCGTCTTGTGATGTGTAAGAATGATCTGGGCTGATGGATACTCGTAGAAGAATTTGTCGCTGAGTGTTCACATGGTACGAAAATCATGCATCCGATCATTACCACTCCTCTGGGTAGGAGCAAATGGTTGCATTCTAACTGCAATGGCCACTTTTAGCCAGGTGGGCGGCGAAACGAAGACAGGGATGAAACTCTTGGCCGTGCACTGTAAATTGACTTTTGGGCTTGAATCATGCTTAACAACCTTAGATGTTTAAGCATTAGCGCCTGTCGCTCTGCCTCCACTTGCGACGAATCGCAGGAGGCCCCGGAATCAAGGGTGCTGCGAATGGCTCTGTCCGGCCTCTCGACTCAGTACGATCTCCTGCACCAGTCGACAAGTCGAACGAGACTTTAGTAGGACTAGGTTGAGCACAAAACAAGAGTTCTGCCTTGAATCGTAGACGTGGCCTTGGAAGTAGATCCAGTCATCAACCAAGGGCCGAGACACAAGTGTTACGCAACCCTGATGAAAGCTGGCGGAGACTAGCCAAGAACACCAAGAAACACCAAGAGTATTGGCGTTGGAGCGTTCTTGAGGAGCCCGTGGAAGGCACTCGGAGCACGGGGGGCTCACACGGTGAGATTTCTGATCCGGACTGGCCCTCATCGTAATATGACAAGTCAATGTGCAACTTTTCAACGAATCTGAAGGGAAAAATTGTTTGCTTCTGCCAGTCTGTACCACGCAGTGAGGCGCCGAGCAAATATCGGCGAGAAGGGTCTGAAGCTACTCCGTACCCGTACCCCATCTGTACCCACCCATCAACCGCGAAGCCGGACCTGGTGCCGAAAAATCTACTTCATCTTTGAGTATGCCAAGCATTCGAGGGGCCGCTAAGATGGAAGGCTAAGACGAAGACGAAGATATGCGGCGGCCAGAAGTTTACAAGTGCCAGCCACCGCCAATGGCAAGGAAGCGCAGAGGAATGCTCTGCTTGGGCCGAGAAATAATGCCATGCTTAGGAATGTGGGCTATTGGGTCTTGGTGCGATGCCGAGCACAACACCCAAGAAATCCCAAGAGAACCAAGAGTTATGTTCAAGAGGCCCAAGAACACCAAGATCCGAGGAGATCCTTTGAAGCTTGTTCAAATTTCCCTGATGTCCGGTAAGCGAGTGGGAACAAGGGTCGGGCTCTCAAGGACATCTACAGTAGCCATTAGGTACCGAATACAGTAGTTTGTACATACGACTACGGAGTACAGTAATTCGGCTACTCCGTATGCAAGGGCGAGATGGGATTTGATGGTTCTGATTTGACCATCTAAGTAGGTACCTGAGAGCTACGTTGAGTGTCTCTTACACATTATAGCCATCAATGAGCATTGGTCTCGACCTGTGCCTCATCCGTGTACACAGGTACTCCGTACTTCGCAGGCCACTACCAAAGAGTCGTAGGTGTCCTCCAGTGGTGCCCAGCCCTGCCAAACCCTGGCCGAGACGCACGGGCCATTAAGCGGGCGCAGCGGCTTTGATTTAAGCATAAGCCCAAGCTTGGTGTGGGAACAACGCTGCTTGTCCGGATCCACTATATCTCTTCGTCGCGAGTGCCTGTTCATCCAATGTGGCCTCTGATGAGTCTTTCCGACTAGTAACTAAAGTAGTAGGAATAAGTAAAAGTAGTCAGAAGTAGACTCGTGCTGCCCTTCCCTCAAACACACACAATCTCTCTCTCACGCCCATCATACTCTCTGAAATTCATTTCTCCTCCCTCGGCAATCTGAACACCATCCTTGTGTTTGGAGTACTTCCCTGCCAGCGACTTGTGTCTAATCCCGTCTCTGGTCAGCCATCCCTCCAACAGTACATTCACACAGACTTCCGCCTAGCCCTTAGAACGCTATCCTGTGCGCCATCCGGGTGCCATATTCATATCTCCATCACTTAAACGATTTATCTCACTTGTACCTATATCAACACACGATCCCTACTCCGCTTCGGACACTCGACTCCTCAGCAGGCCCCTCTTGAAGAAAGTGCGCCGCACGCATTCACACGAAGCAGCAGAGACTCTGAATTGACGACAACGCTCCGCTCACCCCATAGTCGTTTAGGTGCTGCTCTAATTGCTTGACCTCACGCGCGCAAGAGCACACCCTGTGGACAATTAGACACCTCTGGCTGGCTGTGGTGGACCACCGCTCTCGGGTCATTCGGCTTGTGCAAAGTGCGCGATGGAGACATACAACGGCCACGTTCGGACGCCGACCGATGCCATCATTCTCTTTGAAGCCTGCAGACTTGGAATCTTACCGCGAGTTCAGCGGAGATTGTCGGAAAAAGAAAGACAGTCCATCAGATCAGGATCAGTGTTTGTCTGGGATGAACGAGAGGCAGGAATGAGAAGATGGACGGATGGAAAGAGTTGGAGTGCCAGTCGAGTCTCGGGCAGTTTCTTGACATACCGAGAAATGGAGGGCAAAAGAGGCAGCAACTCATTCGTCACTCCTGCAAACAAAGGGACAAAAACACCGGACAGCAACCCGGACGATTTACAGAATGGTGATGCTGAGGAGGGCCCGGACGGCTATCGCTATAAGCCTGACGGGCTGATGAAACAGTCATTCAGTATCACCACTTCCCAGGGCCAACACCTCCATCTGATTAGCTACTACTCTCGGTCACATCCCACAGCCCAAGGCCTTCGGCAACCTAGTACCGACCCCAATTTGGCTCACGTTCAACCCGCCAAAGGACTCTATCCCGAATCGACGATTAACGACCAGTCTTCGGTGCCAGCTGTGACGAGATCACCTATGGTAGGGGTTCCCAGCTACGTGGTAAGCCCCAGCGCTCCTGGCTATCACAGACCGAGCCCTGGCAATCCTCATCCTTATATGCCACCTGGTTATCTGCCTCATGGTGCATACATCTATCCCATTAGTCCGATGCATACACCACCAGGACATTACGCTTTACAGCCGTATGGGCTTCCACATACTCTACCGCCTGGATTGCCGCCGCCCCTTCCTTACCCTCCACCGGGGGCCGGGGGTTACTCCCCCCATGCGTTCCACATGAGCCATCCTCCTCCGTCTGTCTATGATCAGCGGCCACTTCGTACCTCCGAGTCAGCGCCACCGCCTGTAACAACGACGGCTAGCACCACTGCTGCACCAGCTCCACCCATTTCGTACAGTACAAGTCAGTCGCTACCGCCTCCAACAGCTCCTCTTCCTAGTCCCGGGCTTCCGCCACCTTCGCCCCGAGAAGAGTCCGATAAGCCACAAATTGACCCAAGATTGACTGCTGCCGCCGAAGCAGCCGAATCGCAACACAATGGTTCGGCA
Organism: Exophiala oligosperma; assembly: GCF_000835515.1. Classification (NCBI taxonomy): domain Eukaryota; kingdom Fungi; phylum Ascomycota; class Eurotiomycetes; order Chaetothyriales; family Herpotrichiellaceae; genus Exophiala; species Exophiala oligosperma. The sequence goes on from NW_015622821.1 coordinate 929,089, forward strand.
TCAAAACCTGAAGAGCCAGCTGCGTCACGTCCGGCTGAATCTGCGTCCACCGGTGCCAGTCAAGCGCCTACGATTCATGCCTTGGTCCACAATGTCTCAACATTACCGCCGCCACCACCACCTGTGGATAATTCTCAAAATGAGGCCGAAGTGGACAGGCAAGGTAGCACGAGCCCTGGAGGAACAAAGAACGGTGCACCGCCACAAGACATCCCTAGTGAAAAGCTGGGTTTTCGAGAAGACAAGCGAGCTTTGAGCAAGCTTGATCGGGTATTTGCTAGGGTTTGATGCTGAGTGCTGTAAACGCTCAAATAGGGGAAGGGTTGAATTGTCTGCATCTGCCGTGGTGTTTTTGGTTCTGTACTTGGGCAACATTTTTTCCGGCCGTCCTTTCTGGCGATGCACATATTAAAATTCGGCGTTTGTCAATATGAAGTACGACATCATGATATTCAAGGCTTTTGTTTGGATAGGCAATCTTATTCTTATCGAATTCTACTGCTTGTGACGGGTACATTATGAACATAGGGGTGTGGGTCATGACCTGCCAGCTGCAGCTTGCTGTGCTTGCTTTTGCTTCTACCACTGCCGGCTGAGGCATAGGCTGACAGGCTGGAGCTGGCGACTAACATCTGCGATTCGTGAGAGGTCATGCGCGACATGATCTTTTTAGTTAGCACTGCCAGTACAAGAAGTCATTTTCAATATCTAACTCAATGATCAAGTTCGCCGACCCCTGTTCCTTTGTAAGTGTTCTTCTCTTGTGATAGATCAGGTCTCTTCTGCAATCACACAAGATGACATGGCACTTAAGCTTCAAAGTATACATCAAATTCGGTGAGGCCCACGTTGAGGTAACTTCAGTCTTGCGAGCGCCCGTACATCGTGAGGCTGAAGGTGACAAGGCTCTCGGCTCTTCGTCGGGAAAATATTTATGAGTGGGATTTACTTTCTGCTATTTATGCGCTGCGAACCTGGCTTCTAAGAGTCCCACTTGCAATTGTGCCTGCGAAGACAGCCAGTGCAAGTCAAAAGCGGGATGCTATGGCGATTTGAGAAGTCGCCATGCCTCTCGCGAAACCTCCAATGCTTGCAGAGACACGGCCTGGGAGCGAAAACAGTCAAACGTTCTTTCCACCATACACGTCCTGTCCGTACCCCGACGAACGAAGCAACGTCGCCTCCTCTGCAGGCTGTCCGCCATGCTACCCTTGTCGATAAGAGCAAGTTGTACGAGGCTGGATCAGACAACGCCATAGTCAAGGTTGTAGGGCTAGTTCGCAGCGTGCGGAAGCAGAAAAATGTTGCATTTGCCCGGGTCGCAGACGGATCTACACTGGGTAGTGTGCAAGCTGTCTTTCCTCATCCCAACATAGCAAAAGAGTAGGTCGGCGCGCTGCCGAGAAGAAGATGAGAATCTTGAGCTGATGACTGGTAGCATCACGAATGGGGCGTATGTTTCGTTGATTGGAAAATGGGTGGCTTCACAAGGTGCCGGCCAGAGTCATGAACTGCTGGTGCACGAGATCGAGACTATAGGAGAAAGCAACCCTTTGGTGAGTGTACAAGGATGATAAGGTGTCTCTGATTGCTAAGGCTTGCGGAGGAAAACCCGATCCAGAAGCAGTCTATGACTGCTGAGTTCCTGCGCACCGTTCCTCATCTTCGCATGCGCACGGCTTTTCAATCTCTCCTCGTTCGAGTCCGAAGTCAGTTGACTGCAGCGGTGTCTTCGCATTTCAACAATCGTTCCGAACCCGTCTACCAGGTCCATCCTCCTCTGATCACATCTTCCGACTGCGAAGGCGCAGGCGAAGTCTTTACAATAACCCCACGAAGCAAGGAGATTCCAAGATACATTCCGCCCAACACGTCCAGGGAGCAGGAGAAACTGTACTTTCGAGAGCCAAAATACCTCACAGTCTCCTCGCAGTTACATCTCGAGGCTTATTCGGCGCAGTTAGGAGACGTCTTTGCCCTATCACCCACCTTCCGTGCTGAGGAGAGTGATACGCCACGCCATCTAGCAGAATTTTATATGCTTGAAGCGGAACACCGAGGTATCACGTTCGACGATCTACTAGGATGTGTACGGTCGCTGGTCGTGGATTTGACGGAATCACTTCAGTCACACCAAACAGGCAAAGAACTTCTGCAGTATTACGAGGATCATAAACACCGTCCTGATGAGGTCGATTTCATCGACCTTGAGGAACGATGGAGCCGGCTCACAGGACCCTGGCATACGGTGACTTATACTGCGGCCATTGAGGCTTTGAAGGATGCTCATGAAGCAAGTGGTCGAACACTGTTCGTCAACAGACCTCATTGGGACTGGGGCTTGCAACTTGAGCACGAACGGTGGATTGTTGAAAATGTTGCGAAAGGCAAGCCGGTCTTTGTGACGCACTATCCGAGGGCCATCAAGCCCTTCTATATGCTGCCTTCAGCAATCACACCCACCTCAGAGCAGCATTGGGTGCCTGCCGACAATAACACAGATCCCGAAGAGACAGTTGCGTGTTTTGATCTGCTGCTCCCCTACGGATACTGTGAAGTGGTCGGAGGAAGTCTCAGAGAGCACCGCCTAGAGGATCTCATTCGGAACATGCGCTCGAAGGGCCTTTTGAAGAGCGTCGATCCAACAAATGGCACCGAATATCCATTCCTCGAGCCTGGAGAGTCCCTCGGTACATTGAGATGGTATGCTGATCTCAGACGGTTCGGCAGCAATCCTCACGGTGGCTATGGTTTGGGATTCGACAGGCTGTTAGCATATTTGACAGGTGTGGCCAATGTGCGCGACGTTGTTGGGTTTCCCAGAACATGGGGTCGCGCAGATTGTTAAACGACTTGTGGGCCCAATTGAGGATGTCACCTTGTTCCCCCGGCTGAAGAAGTCATGATTTCAGAATTTTGTATGAATACAACACATTTTTCACCTCCTCGACTTGTCCATGCTATGGACTTCAAGGATACAATAGTCGAAAACTACACTTCGCCCTTTTTTCCCCGGCATTCCGCAATTTCTCGTGTTGTCATTCCAGTCGCGTTTAATGTCGTACACAGACCTCACCACATCCGCGTATGCTTTAAACAATTATGTCGAGCCTCATACTCACTGTTTCGTTTAGGCGAACTCGGTTGTGCTACGTAAGTGATTGAACATGATTTGGAGACTTCTCACTGGGGTCGCCTTTGTGGCCAACCTTGCAGGACTAGTTACTGGGTATGGCACGACCGTCTTTGTCGAAGTCAGCTATTGCCCGGCTACCTATACAACCTCTACGCTTGCAACAAGGACGATGTCTAGTGCTCCATCGTCGACCTCAAGGTACGTCCTTCTTGTCGAGAAGATGACGGAGTCTAACGCGAAACAGTCTCACTCCGATCGTCCTTACTGTCATGCAGGGTTTTGGCGAGCAACCTCAATATGTATCAGCAGATGGAACCATGACAAACGACTCTTCGTTGGCCGTGGATTTCTCCATAAATCCTACAGGACAGCTTGAAGGAGCAGGAGGGTTCATATCGACCGATGGGAATGAGGCCTCGATGACCTTTGAAGTTTCTCCAACACCCGGTGCTATCTCGACTTTCTTTTCGCTTGTCAGCAACGATACGATCGCACGAAGAGATGATACACACGCCAGCAAAATCTTGGTATGGAGGAATATCGCTTTTTTTGGTGGTGAGGCTACGTTCTGCGTGTTTGGCTCAATCCTCGAGGTTGTTTTTGGGGGTACATTACCTCCAGGCTGCCATGAAGTTCTACTTGGTGCAATTCCTGCCAGCGATGTACAGAATCCGACTTCATTCTCCATGACCACTGTTCCACCATCCAGCACAAGCACGGATTCAGCCATTCTCACGGACACCACAACGACTACATACTCGTTCGTGCCGACCTCCCATAGTCCATCATTGAGCCCTACAAGAGAGCCGACTTCAGCGTCTACGACCAGTCAAACTTCTAGTCTATACTTGTCACCGAGCTCAACTAGAGCCGAAAGCAGCGCTACAAGTACTGAAGTAAACCCGAGCACGAAAATGACGCAGGGAGCAGAAACATCGTCATCAGAATCAGCTTCTTACAGTAGCACTCTCACGTCTACTTCGTCTCCGACTCTTTCTGATTACCCTGCACCCACAACCACAGGAATTCCAAACTGCTACGATCGATCTCCGTTCGATGGCACTGTCAACAATGATTACTTGATCCTTTGCGACACGGACCTTCCCGGATATGATATTCAACGAGTCTCTGCGTCTAATATTGCCGATTGCATTGATGAGTGTAATTCATATATACCGTCGTCACAAGGTCCATGTGTGGCTATAGCCTTTGATATTGTAAGATTGACTCCTTCCACCAAAAGAGTCTCGTACTGATTAGGTCTCCCAGCTCGCACCAGCGAATCCATGCGCACTAAAGTACAACATCAGTGACGTTTTCAGAGGCGCCGACTCATTCTCTCAAGCTGCGATTTTGGTCAATCAACCATACTCGCCAGAAATTGTATTCGCGGAGCCACCAACTTCCAGTTCATCTTCTACGAGTGAGGAGACTTCTTCAACGATGCCTCCGCCAGATTCCACGTCCAGTCCAAGCTCGGTCGCAACGACACCTTTACCAGAATTCACGACCAGTCTGAGTTCTATTCCCACTACACCTCCAGCGTCACCGATGACTTCGGGCACTGGAGCTGCGATAAGCACAAGTGCAGCCACTCAACGACCCCCTTCCCCCACTACCACGAGGACAACACAGACAAGTCCAAGTATGACGAGTTCATCGCATAACTCTCCGGCTACACCAGCGAGCTCCAGCACGACACGCACATCTACATTGCCAGTGCCAACTTCGTCACCAATCACGTCTTCTACAACGAGCCAGCAACCAGCAACAGTGGCTACAACAACAATGGGTCAGCAGCAATCAAGCAATCCCCCGTCCACCTTTCGCAGTCCCTTGAGCTCTTCGACCAGCCCATCGGCTGTTTCCTCGAGTACATCCATGGTTGTTTCCAGTGTCATTAGCTCTACCAGCGCGTCACCAACGTCACCAACGACAGGTCCAACATTCAACGCTCCATCGAGTTCTTCGGGTCCAATATCGTCCACGAGCTCTATAGTCACAACACCCTCCACCAGTCTTGCTGCCACGTCACTATTCACCACTTCGTCACCTAGACCCATCACAACAACACTTCTTTCATCAACCACATCCACATCCGCAACTCTCTCGTACTGTTCTGCTACTCCAATCACGACTTCTTTGTGCCCGGCGTACGACCACCAAGCGCTGAACGTCAATGGCGACGGGTCATGTTATGAAGTCGAATGTTCCACCACCCTTCAAGGCAACATCTTGACGGGCAACTCGACCACCGCATCGTCACTCAAGACATGTACAAGTTTCTGTACGCTTTACAATGTAGCCGTACCCTTTGGCTGTGTTGGTGTCAATTTTTTGGGGTCTCTGTCCGGGAACAGTCCGAATTGTATCCTCATGTCCAGCGTCAGTAGTACGACTTTTGGCGGTGGAATCGACTCGGCAAGATTATTGTATCCCGGATATCCGTCCATAAATGACCCGGATTACCTCGGTGCCACAACGACGACGGTTGCTGTTAGTACGATACGTTCCTCCTCTTCCTCTTCCGCGACGTCACTGGTCGGAGGGAGCAGTAGTGGTAGCGGTGGTAGCCAGACAGGCACGAGTGCGGGTGGGACAAGAACGAGTGCGACGAGCACGACCAGTACGACAACCCTTTCACCACCTTCGTGCCCCGCCGCACCGACCGCGTCATCGTGTCCGGCCCCCTCGGGTTCCCCTGTGCCGTACTGCTACAACTACACCAACTACGGCAACACCGCCCCCTTCGAGGTCGAATGCTCGACGAGTTTCACGGGCGCCACCATGCAACCCTTGCTCGCCTTCAGCTTCGAGGACTGCGTGAGTTGGTGCCAGTACGCCAACATCTTGGTGCCCAACAGCTGCGTCGGCATGACCTACCAATACGGCACCGTGTCGCAGGGAGGGAGCAACAACTGTGTCCGGTACAGTACGTTGACGTGCGCGAGCAGGGGCAATGCGACCTACGGCAGTGCGAGGTTGATCTGGAGTGGGCACCCCGCCATGACGGATTACGGGGGTAATTTTGGATGTTGAGACGAGGGTTCTCCTCGAGTGATGGATTTGGTGGATTGGAACATTGGTGACGGGAATCAAGAAGAGAACAGAGGAAGAGAGGAAAGGGTGGGAGGAGTAGATGCAGATGCAGGTTCAGACATTTATCGAATACTGGCGGAATGACAGGTTTTTGGCTAAGTTCTTGGTGACTTGAGTTTATTTGATCTTCCATTCATTTCCTATGTGAATGTCTGTCTACTAAGAGTTGTAGGTTGACTGACCAGTATAGGTTTGTGCAAGAGTACCCGGATGTATAATATCACGAGATTTATCACGATGATTACTCTCGTACGTGAAAAGATATACATTCAATAGGCCGGGTCCCTCCTTATGCTCGAGTTCTTTTTCTCCCTCAGTATTACTTCACACAGGGACGGGGTACAGAGTGGTGATTGAGTTCTCCGTGGTATCAAGGTTGCCTAATCCACATTGTATCCAGATGATGCCCATTATCACTTCAATTCACTTGGGAGATCTCAAAGGAATGGGAGGTCCACTTTCAATCTCGACCGGTCGATGCAGGTACCTCTCTCCGTGGTCTTCTCGTCCTCGTAGTGTCCATCTTCTTCTCACTTCATTGTTTTCTCGCACGATGACGATATTCCTCGTCAGGAACCCGACGGCGAGCAAAGCCGAGACGGCGACGAGTTGGACCAAAAATACCAAGGTGACCTTGATTGCGAATTTCCCCGTGAGGGGATTCACGGATGGGGAGTGATCGAATGCGTACACGACGCTGTAGATGCACCGTACACCGACAAACAGACACGCCACGCCCAACAGAACGGACACAGGGCCCAAACTGTCTAGTTTTTGACAGAGTCGAAAAAACATGTATACTTGGCCGATCCAGGTGACGAGGATCAAGACGATCCCGGTCTCCAGTAGAGTACGGGCGTGGTCGATTTCAGACGGGGTGACGGTGGATTTTGCCAGGTTGGACGCACCGGTCGCCGCTAGGGCGATGCCAGTGTATGCGCCTAGATGGACCAAGACTTCTTGGACGATCAGGAGACGTCTGTCGCGGTCGCTGTTGCCGGATCGATGCACCTGCTGCTGGAGGGCGTGAGGATGACGGTGGCCGCTGTGGTGGAGATGGGTACAGCTAGAAAATTCGTAGATGAAACCCGAGAGTGCGAGGATCAGAGGACTCAGACCGACGGAAGATACGATGGAGCCTGTGGTCGACGTCCCCCCGTGGTGGTGGTTCGAGTGCGCGGCGATCTGAAGAATTGCCGCGACGATGCGTAGGGATTCAAAGGCGAAGAGGTACAGGTAGCCCAGGGTCGAGCGGAGGCCGTGCTTGAAGAACAAGTAGAACGTAAAGGGGACGAGGGTGGTGTAGATTGCCAGTTCGACGATGGATAGGGTGGTGGTCTCGTCGAGAGCCATTGAAGAATGGAATGGATAGGAAACAATTGCGCTGCGGGTGACGAGATAGATGTAACAGAGTATGAGGCAACTTACTGCTTACAGTAGATGATCCGGTTCCCTCTTTGTCTCCTGGATATTGTCATGTTCTTATACATTTCCCAGCAAACAAAATAAGGAGTACACATGGATGTAATTTCTCTTCGACAGCCTCCAGAAACATGGGGTGGTGGTCACCATCATAGGCCATTTTCAGGCAGCGATGAAAAGGAATGTCACTATTCGCTATCGGTTGGACATGTATTGGTGTGCGCGAAGTTCAGCTAGCATCTTTGATCTGTCCATCGGGAGATCAGTGTAAGGTGGACATGGCATGGCGGTGTTGTTGTATCCGAAACCGAAAGCGGCGTTCCGAGGTGGTGTTAACGGAGTACGGAGAAACAATGATCCTTACCACCAATCGGAGTATTTACATAGAAAACTCATCTCAGCCTCGTCAGGCGTCCTCCTTCCACCTCCCAAAACGAGGCTGGCTCGGACCGAGCTTTCAATGGCCGGTCAGACGCTGAGAAAATCTTCCAAGGGAAAATCTAACAATGATGCTGACCACAAGTCAAAACCCAGAAACCCACCAAAGTTGATTTGTTCCTGACACCAGGTAGTCAAAGTCTCCGGCTGCTGTCTCTGATTAGTCAAAGAAGCGTGGACTGTGGCACATCCAGGCAGTCAAAACGTGCCAACACACCAGGATCCCCTGCGGATGTGGCTGGCCCACTAAATCTCGGTCTCGGTTTCGACGAAAATCAATCCCTCGTGCATTGCGTTCGGAGCCTTGTGCAATCCCGAGGACGGAGTACTCGTACAGTTCAGGCAAGGGTAAACCGGGCACACATCTGATACAAGCCCAAGGGGGCCGGGTGCGCGTGGGAAAGGGGTTTTGATGCCTCCACGATTGGCCCATCGAAAGTCTCGCACTGGGTGTCGACGCTGCAAGGAGCGAAAGGTCAAATGTACCGAAGAACGCCCCAGTTGTGCCGCATGTGCCCGTCACGGTGTTGATTGCGAATACATTGAGAACTCTTCCTTGACCGTCAATAAGGCGGCGTCCGTGTCACATCAGCCACAAGCCGGACGTTCGCCATCCAAAAAACCGTCCCCGGCACAGGTTCGCGAGCAGCCTGCTGCTGCGTCGAGCAGCTCGCGGAGTCTGTCCGAACACGAAGCCACCGTGAGCCCCCCGAGCGGATTGGACGTGCCTTATTCCAGAAACCTATCGGGTGTGATCCCAGACGACCTCCGCTCCCAGATCGAACTGTACCTCATCCACCGCTTCAAGTCCTCGGTCAGCCAGAGTTTCCCGTCGGCGCAGACGCCGCACCTGAAGGACATTTACGTCTGGCACGCGACCGAGGCGGCGTTTGACCACCCGTACCTTCTCAATGCCATCTTCGCCGTCACTGCGCTCTACCTGTGCATGTGCCAATTGCACAAACTCCACGAGAACCACGCCGTGCAACTCCCCAAGGCGCTCCAGCACGTCGACTTTGCCCAGGTCCACCGGACGTACCTGAACATCGCCGTGTCGCAGGAGCGCGACGAACTGTCGTCGTTGGGCCCCCACAACGCCGACGCCGTGGGTTTGACGTCCATCCTCCTCTCCATCATGTCGACTTGTCTCCTCTCAGATGCCCCCGTGGCCCACGGCGCCGAATACTCCCCGCCCATGCAGTGGCTGACGCTCTCCGCGGCGGTCCAGACTGTCTTCCAGGAGGCCGTCCCTTACCTCCACGAAGGCGCCATGATGAGCTACATGCGCGCGTCCCGCGAGCCCAACCTGACCGACACGGACACCCTGTTCCACCCCAACAACACCGTTCCCTTCCACAGCATCCTGGAGTTCGAAGACCCCGACAGTCCGTACGCCGACCAGCCAGAGACAAAGGCCGCCGACGGTGAAGCGTACCACAGCGCCCTGGCCATGATCGGGAGCATATTCAACGCCATCCGCGCCGGCGAGCCCAAGCACTACCTGTGTATGCGGGTGATGGCGTTCGGACCCATCGTACCCAAATCGTACGTTACCCTCCTCGCGCAAAAGAGAGCCCGTGCCATGGTCATCCTGGCGTACTTTATGGTCCTCGTCAAGTATCTCGACAGTTATTGGTGGTTTCAGGGCCGCGCGGAAAAAGAAATCCTGGGCATCAGGAGTGCACTCCCGGACAGGTGGCAGTGGGCTTTGAGGTGGCCTTTGGCCGTGCTGGCGAACCCCGAGTATGCAAAGTCCGACCCGGCCACATATTATCGGGACATCAGCCTGGTTCAGAATCACGCCGGGGTTCACACGATGGGTCCTGTTTATTCTAATGGCAATACCCCATCGTCATCATCATCACACTCTCCATATTCTGCGGCAAGGAATTCGTGAGTGAATACGATAAAGATCACGACAACGACACCGAATGACGGAGTACCTGAAGGGGAATGCAAGGGTCACACATACGATACAGCATTTGCAAAGGACTCGCCATTCCAAATATATGTACTCCGAACGCCCTTTGCAAATGTCAATGAATCGGCAGAGAGACACCCTTTTTACCCTACCCGTACAGAAGAGTGCCTCCGTCGAATGAAACGAATCGTCTCTCATTTTCGATCAGGAACAATATCCCAAGCAGCATCAAAACCAGGCCCTCGCATCCACTTATCATAGGTCCCTGGATAGTCCTCGGTCGAATCAAGGACCATGTTGGCGATCTTCAACCACATCTCTGTGCCCTTGATGGGAAATTTGGACGCGATTGTCTCGTCCTTACTATCCTCGTACGGTCGACAAACGATACTCCCGTGATGCAAGGCGCGGATGAACTTGACCACGTGTCCGTCACAGGGCATGTTTTTGGCACGTTCAATCACCTCGGTCCAGTTCATGCACTGGTCCCCCCGACGGGGCTTGTACGTCGTGATCTCGTCGGTCAGAAGCTCCGGAAAACCCTGGGTGGCGTACATGACGAGGCCCATGCGCACTTTGAATTCGAGGAGGCGGAATTTGGTGTGCTCGTCGAGAAAATCGAGCCTGGCAAAGACGGACAGGAAGATGGAACAGTTGACCGAGTGCATGAGAAAAAAGTCGAATTTGGCGGCCTTTGCGGGATTCTGGCACGCACTCGCCATCCATGTGATCACGTCGATCATCTCGGCCGTGCGGAGTTGGACCTCGTCTTCGCCCATAGACCTGTCGAGGGTGTATGAAGCGGCAACCTCGACGAGAGGCTGCGGCAAGTCGGGGAAGAAGTTCCCCATACGGTCCCAGCTACCGGGAGCGAAGACCGGTGCGTCTTTGATGAAAGGGTTCGACCGGACGGCGGTGAAAATGTCCATGAGACGTTTCTCACGCGTCCAGGCGGGGTGATTAGACGCGAGCTCCTGGGTGCGAAGAAGGTACGATGTTGCCTGGGACCGGTGAATGGCCGCTTGGGCCAATGCTTCAGCGATGATGGCTGGTTGGGCAAATTCGACGCCAAAACCCAAGTGAATGATGGGGTGGATGGCTCCTATTATCCATTGTCAGTCAAGTCAATTTCTTATACGCGCGCATCGTGGAGGAAGGGCAGAAGAAAAGAATTAATCGGTCATACCTTCAAACATCCGTCCCAAAAGGTCATTTGCTCGGGGCGTCTCATCAAAGAGGTACTCCCCAAGAACGGCTTGCCATCCCTTTTGGTTGATTTCGTTCTGGAAGAAATCCAACCACGGGGCATAGTACTCATAACGGGCCAGGTACTCTTCGAAGTTTTCGCTGGTAATCACATGCTTGCTCTTCTCGTCACCTGCATCGATCTCTCGTTGGTATCCCTTGTTGCTTTCGAACGCAATCTTGATCTGCTCGGGAGATGCACCCAGGGCTAAATCGGTGAGCAGGTAATGGACTTGGTGGTTATGCAGACCTCCTGCCTTGACGGTATCCCACATAACATGCCACTTGTCGTGATTGTGCTGGAGAAGTTGGTTCGCGGCTTCCAGTGAGCCAGGCGTGATGTTGTCGGCATGGTCGATTCCAGTATTTGCGGTTGTGATTGCAACCGTGGAGAAAGACATCGTGAAAACAGGGCGAGGGCAGCTTTTCTCTCAGGTTTTCAATCTCTTCGATATTTCGAGGTTGTACTATGTCGATCAGCACACAACTCAGCTCATATATCTTTCAACTCCCTTTCGGAGGCCATGGAAAAGTAAAAGCCGGCCACTGGCCCGTCCTCTCTCGTACAGGGGTCGTGACATCGGATACTAGACTCGTTTTTCTGCGGGGAACCTCGACGGGATGCCTGATTCTAGAGTAATTGTCATCGATGTCTTCCGTATTCGTTGACAACGGCGGAACAGGTAAGGGTGCGAGTACGGAGTAAGGAGACTGCATACTGCAATGTGCCCCCCCAACCCCCGGAGCGAAAACGATCAAAAAAGCCGAGTCGAGCCCCTGATACAACTCTGGAAAAGCAAAATGATCGTCCCGACAATGTTTTGATCTCGCGGGGAGACACGGTGAAACCATCTTTGACTTAAAGAGTAAGTCCGTACAATCGTGAAACCCAACGAGTGGGCTGACGATGAAACGAAAGACAGATCATTGCCCTTCCCTTATCACAATGCAGCTGGAGGTTGGTTTTGACAACATATGCCAAGCCGTCCACCAGGCTCACACTCCCCCAGATATCCTTGGTCGTGCCGGACCATGTCCAAGACATCAACCCAACAAGGCCCGGTAGATCACAGCAGGTATGGACTCCTTCGTACGGGATAGTTCCGTGATGGAAATCCGCTTCGAGGACTCTGGAGGTGGAGTATACATTCTTCTTTCAGATCAAACGGATCAAACACTCCGAGTTCTACTACAGTACATACGGCTTTTCTTGGACCAAACAGATTCCAGCAAAGAAAATTCTCCTCCAAGTCTGGTCCGCGTTACCATGTGGTTCCGGTACCGGTACAAGTATATTCAAAGTGTCCGACATGGTCACTGGCCAGTATGGAGACTTGACAAGCTTGACCGACAATCCTTGACCCGAGAATGCAGGAAAAAGGAACAGTCCATCCCATATCAGTATAGGGACATCCATAACGACTCACTTCTGCCTGTATCGCTGCAGGTACAAGCTGTACAAAGTATAGCCCTTGTTGTTCTCATATGAGACCGTCAAACACAGCCTATTCTTCGTCCAAACAAAACGACATCCATCATGAGCCACACGGAAGAAAAAATACCAGAGAACAGAGCCCTCATAATCGGTGCTGGGCCAGCAGGTCTCACCTTGGCACAGATTTTATGTCGTCACAACATCCCATTTGCATTCTTTGAAAGAGCCAAAAGCGTCACGAAGAAGCGACAAGGTTGGGCAGTGGGACTGATGGAGTGAGCGTGCACATTTGATCTCTGACCACGTTCCTCTGTTCGCCAATACAGCGACTGACATAATAACCACAAACAAGAGCCATACCACTCCTGCAACAATACCTCCCTGATGACTTGGGCGACATTCGAGAGACGAGTGCGAACTGGGGGGGCCACGCGAGCCCGATTCCCTCGGCCTCCTGGACGGCAAGACGGGCCACGCATTCGCCAAACTCGGCGGCGTCCCCTACGAGCAGCCAGGTTTCTTCCTCCGTGCGAAACGTGACTTGCTTCGCGGCCATCTCGCTCGACATCTGGAGGTCGCCACGGACAAGCGTTTGCTCTCGTACACGGAGGACTCGACGGGCGTGACAGTTTTCTTCGCCGACGGCACCAGCGCCCGCGGTCGGATTTTGATAGGTGCAGACGGTGCGTATTCCGTCGTGCGCAGACAACTTCTGTGGCCCAACGCCATGCCTCAGTTGAGCCAGAACATTCCGACGAACGGGGAATGCACCCTCGTCCGCTCCGAGTACGAACCGTTGCGGCGCCCGGGCAACTCGGTCCTCTCCGCCGCTCTCCCGGGGGTCTTTTTCAACATCGGACTCGTCTCCGTCGAGCCCGATCGCTCCAGGGGCGAGTTTTACTGGGGCGTCGCGTTCCAGAGCGATAACCCAACACGAGACTCGAACTGGGCAGCCGAGGCCGATCGCCAGACCTTGTACGACAAATGTGTCGAGCTGACGCGCGACATGCCAGCGTGGTTGACCAGCATCATCCATAAAACAGGTCCGGGAGGGATGAACATGCCTTGCATCAAGTTCGTCGAGTACGTCCCACCGGAGACACTGCCAAAGGGAGGGAGAGTGACGTATATGGGCGACGCGGCTCACACCATGATCCCTTTCAAAGGTGCCGGGGCAAATACCGCCGTCACGGACTCTTGCGATTTGGGCAGACTCATCGTGCGGGCTTTTGAAGACGATGACGGACCCGGCTGGACCGGAATAGCTGGGGTCCTCGACGAGTATAACTCATCACGCTGCCACGGGGACGTGAGGCTGTGCTCGGTAGCAGAGCGGCAGTATCACCGGTATGATAGATGGGAGGGTCACTACACACCCGCCAGTTACTGAGAAGCAAGGAAAACAAAGAAATTAAAGTAGAATAGGTCAAGAGGAGTTGGAGAGAGGAGGGTATATACATTCGAATGCCTCACTTCATGTACCTTTCGAACCACTCGAGCATTTGCTCCGGATGGTTCTGGAAATAGTTGTACCCGTCCCACCTTCGGGTGGTGCCTTCGATCCAGAAGAGTTTTTTCTCTTTGGTTGGGATATTGTCGTACACCGTCTGCACGTCGATCGGTTTGGTCATCAGGTCATCCTTGACTTGATAGATGAAGGTGGGTGTATGGACGCTCTTGGAAGGGATCCTGGGACCCAGCTCGAACAGACCAAACCCTGTCTGCAACCGTACCAATTGATCCAACTCGGTCATCTTCTCCATGGGGATCCCATCACGTTCGAAGTTGCGTTCCATGATTGTCTGTGGAGAGATGGGTTGGGGTCCCACCAGACAACGAACGTTGCCGTCCTTGAAGAACTGAGGGAATTTGTGCATGGCCCACAGGGTAGAGGTGCAACCCAGACAACGGCTGAAAAGTCCCACGGTCATGTTTTTGGTGTCCGGTCGACCGCGGGCGTAGATGATCGATCCGACCACGTCGCGAGCTTCGTACCTCCCGGCACTCGCCGCGCCGGAGTTTGCGGGTCCGCTGTGACCGAAATTGCGCAGGTCGTAGGCCAGCACGTTGTAACCGGCGTCGTGAAGAACCTTGTAGTCGGGAACAAAGTTCACTTCGACGTTGTTCCCCGTGGCGCCGAAGATGGACCTCCAGGGTTCAATGTGCGAAGGCATGCCGGCCCTGGAAAAAGTCATGGGGTGGTTGGCGATGATGAGTTTGTCCGAGGTTGGGCACGGGATGAACCACCCTTCGAGAGGGACCCCGTCGTAGGAAGGGAAAAAGACGTCTTCGTATTCGAGACCGACTTCGGACGGGTCGTGCATGATGGGAGAGCGCGGCATGTGTCGCATCGCTTTGGCATACCCCTCCAGGATCTCTTGGACCTGGGCTTCGCTTTTCGTCGTTGAACTCATCTTATAGTATGTCGGTCACTGCTGACTTTCGATAACATAGAAGAACCACTTGGTCTTGGAAGTTCGACAGGGCAAGCAAAATCCTGGGGATGCTGAATTGAAAGTTACCTGGTGGTGGAAGCAGTGGCAAGTACTTGTGGAATGGCCCCGCCATCTTTGTGAGCCGTGCCAACGAGACTTTATATATTTTCAGAGAGCTTGGTGGCCTTGAGACACTGACTCATGGTGATGATGCTGTTCAATCGATTTCCATGTCGATATCGTTGCCCGTTTCGAGACTCGGAGGTCTTGTTTCATGGTACACTCGGCTTGTAACTGGTTCCGATATTAGTCACGTGAATGGTCGTTTGAAGAGTGTATGCTCATTTGGCGTGAGGCGGGCCGTGGAAGCGAGTGAATTGGGGGAATGAAGAATTGTGAGCTACGGCAGAGTTGAATACATCCGATCCGGTTTTTGATGTGACTCACCCAAAAAACCCCTTTGGAATGGTCCCGACTGTGATCGTAAATTAAATAGATTCAGGCAGCCTTAGACATTAAAAGAGGGATGGTATTATAGCCGGCGTGAGGCGCACGCTGCGAAGATTCAAGTCTCAAAGTTGACGGCGAATCCTGCAGCGGTCTTTGCCAACACTTTCTTTCATTGCTCCATATTTCGACCGTCGAGCTCGGTGATTGTGCGACTGTTTGTATCCTTGAAAGAATGAAATGGCAGGCGATCTCTTGGGCCTCTGGAATGATCAGTAATCAGGCATATGTCCCGAGAGGAAGGCAATACGACAGACGGGCGTGGCTTCGAGCCTGCGATCACAGAAATATGTGTGAACAAGAGACGAGATCTGTCTTACAGTCTCAAATATTGTAGTTTGGCCCGTCTGTCATGAGCATCATTGCCATGGTCATATTCGTCACAACTGAGCTCCCGAAAAGCTCCTCTGGAAGTCTGGGAAGGATTGTATTGGGCCTGAAAGACGGTAGGTACTTGGAGTGCCTCATCTGATCAGCGATCCTCGAGTATTCCCTCACCGGAGACAGTATGTTGTTGGAGCGACCTACGATATGGCCATACATTTCACCAATAGGGCAGCCAAATCAAATGCATTCCGTTCGGTCAATCTGTAATTTACCGATCGAGCTCGGTGGCGCATTGAGGATTAGAAATGTCTTCCAGGTGAACCATACGAAGGCGCTTCGAAACCCAAGATCATTGAAGCCGTAAAGAGCAGCTATAGAGGCGAAGAGGCTCCTACCTGTGTGCTTTCATTGTAATTTGCTCAATTGTCGTCGTTGCGAGATTGTTGATAATAGCAAATGAAGGCTGAGTCTGATACTTAAATCCTTTACGACGGTGGTGCTATGATAGACGCCTACGGACCTTGGAGCGGGGGACATCACGGGGAGAACCGTAGATTGGCCTTTTGGAACATTTCGTGTGTTTTCTAACGATGTGTGATTGTACTCGTGGAGATTGGTCTCGATGGCAGCCTCGTGTGTACTAGACATTCGGATATGTCGGGAGTGCGAGAACACCGAAGGAAATCTGGGCGAGTTTCTCATCTTCCGTAGGTGGTGACGATTGGTGCCTAGCTGGGAGTTTATAGGGGCCAGTGGTGGCTATTCGCGGCTGTTTATGGGCGTCGCTGGCCAAATCAATGGGCAGCAATTCGAGACTGGTCCGGGCTTGGCCCAAGTCTCCCCGAACGAGATGCGGCGATTGTTTGAAGAGCTTCGCCATCCAAATCGATCCGCTCCGCATCATTTCTCAGATCATTTTACCTCCCTTCAACAAACATCTCTGGTGACTTATCCCGTTACCTTGCGACGCCTTTGTCGCATTATTCCCTTTCTTCCCTAGCAGTACCTTTTGTCGTCCTTGATCGTCCACCTCAACATGCTCAAGACTCTAGTGCCAAGGGCGAGTCGATCGCTGCTCTCATCAAAAGCTCCGCAGTTTGGCCCAGCAAACCTCCGAACAGCTCCCAGCTTCCAGATAGTGTCCCAGAATCAACAGCGGAGGAGAGGATACGCATCTGAAGCTTCGGACTACGATGTGGTGTTCATTGGCGGCGGCGTGGCTGGCTACGTCGGTGCGATAAAAGCTGGACAAGAGGGTCTGAAGGTCAGAGCATGAAAGGACTACAAACACCGGACATACAAGGCAGAGACTAACGTGTGTGTAGACTGCTTGCATCGAAAAGAGAGGTTCGCTAGGTGGCACATGTCTGAATGTCGGCTGCATTCCCTCCAAATCGCTCCTCAACAACTCACATCTGTACCACCAAATCCTACACGACACGAAAAAGCGTGGCATTGATGTTGGAGATGTCAAGCTCAACCTGACGCAAATGATGAAGGCCAAGGACGAGTCCGTCTCCGGTCTGACGAAGGGTGTGGAGTTTCTGTTCAAGAAAAACAAGGTCGACTACATCAAGGGCACCGGATCCTTCAAGGATGAGCACACGGTCAAGGTCAATCTTTTGGACGGCGGTGAAACCGAGATCCGGGGTAAGAACATCGTCATCGCTACTGGTAGCGAGACGACGCCGTTCCCCGGCCTCGAGATCGACGAGAAGAAGGTCATCACGAGCACCGGCGCAATTGCACTCCAAGAAGTGCCCAAGAGGATGGTCGTCATTGGTGGTGGCATCATTGGTCTTGAGATGGTGAGTCCCCCCCCCCTTCGGTACAATATCACCCGTTCCAGAAACACAGTGGCTGACACATCTCGTGGTGATAGGCATCGGTGTGGTCGCGCCTCGGTGCCCAGGTCACCGTCGTCGAATTCCTCGGCCAGATCGGCGGTCCCGGCATGGACGCGGAGATTGCGAAACAGGCCCAAAAGATCCTCGGAAAGCAAGGCATCAAGTTCAAGACAAACACCAAGGTCACCAAGGGCGACGCGAGCGGCGACGCGGTCAAGATCGAGGTCGAGGCGGCCAAGGGGGGCAAGAACGAGACCCTCGAGGCCGAGGTGGTGCTCGTCGCCATCGGTCGCCGCCCGTACACTGACGGGCTCGGGGTCGAGAACGTCGGCGTGGAGATGGACGAGCGCAAGCGCGTGGTCATCGACCAGGAGTACCGCACCAACGTCCCGCACATCCGGTGCATCGGCGACGTGACGTTCGGCCCCATGCTCGCGCACAAGGCCGAGGAGGAGGCGGTCGCGGCGGTCGAGTACATCAAAAAGGGCTTCGGGCACGTCAACTACGGCGCCATCCCGTCCGTCATGTACACGCACCCCGAGGTGGCGTGGGTGGGACAGAACGAGGCCGAGCTGAAGGCGGCGGGGGTCAAGTACCGCGTCGGCACCTTCCCCTTCACCGCCAACTCGCGGGCCAAGACCAACCTCGACACCGAGGGCCTGGTCAAGTTCCTCAGCGACGCCGAGACGGACCGCATCCTGGGCGTCCACATCATCGGCCCCAACGCCGGGGAGATGATCGCCGAGGCCACCCTGGCCCTCGAGTACGGCGCCTCGAGCGAGGACGTCGCCCGGACCTGCCACGCCCACCCGACCCTGGCCGAGGCCTTCAAGGAGGCCGCCATGAGCACCTACAGTCAAGCCATTCACTTTTGAGAGAGGTGTGTGTGTGTGTGTGTGTGTGTGTGTGTGTGTGTGAAGAAGGAAGATCCTAGAGCAGAGTGGTGGGAGTTGGGCGGTGGGACACAAGACATGAGTCCGGGCCGGCGGCGGCGATGATGAGTCATCATAAGCGTTTGTTGTTAATGCAGTGAGTGGGTGGTCCGTTGCTGTTTTGGACCTCTTCTCGGACGAGGGTATAAGATACAAGACAGGTCCAGAGAACAAAAAAAATGTATATTTTATGTGGTTCAAGCATTTCTTTACCTTGTGAGAAAAAGACACAAAAGTACAACGCCATGGTGAACAGAATGCGAGCACTAAAACGGGCATGATACCCTTCACGGAGTACAACATCTGCAACATTTTCGCAGTTAACCTGTTTCACAAGCAACCAACTACAATCTAGGTAGGTAGTTACAAGCTACAAGCTACACACGATGATGCTGCGGTGCGATTCGTTTTTCACACAACTCGTCAAACCTCGACCTCAAAGATAGCATACACATATTAGTACTAGTCGAGCCAATACATGGTCCCAACTCGTTGGGCCCAAAAACAATAACATATCCATCGTCTCATAAAGCACGCAATCTTGGATCTTTCCCTCTGTGTCTCTCTCTCTCGCACTTTCTTTTTTTGGTGTTTTGGGAGGGTTTTCAACGAAGAACAACAAATCAACGCCATTCGAAAACAAAACGCGGCCATGGCCGAGATGTGATGCAATGCAAAGAACAACTGTTGGGTTCGACGCCAGTGATTAGGCATGACCAGCATATGCCAGAACAGATTGAGCCGAAAAGCGCCGGTGGGGGTATTTGTCTTGAAGATTAAGCCAGCTGTGAGTGAAATCCAGTTTCAGCCTGTTTGTGCGGTGGATTGCAGGTTTGTCGTCGGGGGGGAGGGTCATCGTCAGAGGTGGGAATAAATCATACTGCCAAAGAAGTCAGCCTTTTTGGGGTGCTTTGGAAAAACGAGGATCGTCTAGGAGCATACGTGATGCAGATGGTCCGAGAAGAAAAATGGCGTAAAGTTACCCTTTTCCGTTCCAGCTTCTCTCTGCTTCACTGCTATTACACCTGAGACATGGCGGGCCCACCTCTTCCACGGATGCCTCTGAGATTGACACCACTGCCGCGAGAGCCCAAGACCGAGAAGAACAGAGAGGCTGACCAGGCGGCCCAGGTGAAGAAAAAGAAGGCGGTCGAGGCTTGGAGCTCACGGCATCGACCTTCGCGGTCATGCGCGCCGTTGGTGAGATGATTGTGGAGAGTATATGACTGTATGGGGGGGGAGGGAAAATTAGCATTGGCTCCAGGAAGTGAGTGGCGGAATCAACGTACGTTGTTGCTGCAAGAATGAGCACCCAGCTCGGCGGCCGTGGCGACGGCGGCGCAGAAGAGGAAGAGGACGTTCAAGGCGTCAAGGAGAAGTGGGAGAAGAGCGTGACCTTGGAAGGAGTCGCTCCAGGCGGCCGGGATCAAATAGAACAGAGACAGCATGGCGAAGGCTGTCACGAAGATGTCGTAGTTGATGAGGGACGGGTTACCGGCAAAGGCCATGGCAATGACGTTGCCAATGAGGGCCATGGTGATGAGGGTGAAGACGAACTGCAGGGGTGGGTGGCACAAGTCAGTAAGCTGATGGCATTGGTGTCAGTTGGGAAGGGGATGCTGGAGCATACCTCCGTCCCTCGGAGGATGAGGTTAAGTGGTCGCGACACCATTTTGGCGGTTGCGGTGGTTTGCGACGGTGAGGGTGAGTAGAAGAGTGGCGATGAGGGTTGAAGAGTAGGGCAAGTATAGCTAGAAGTAGCTATTGAGGATGCACAGGTAGGTAGTTTGTCGTAGTATTACGGAGGAGAAGGTAATGGGAAAGACGTGGCCAGCAGCTGAGTAGGTTGGTAGAAAGGTAGGTAGCAGCTATGGGTGGTTTTTGTTGGAAGAACGGAAGATTGTGGAATGATGACGATGGTGGTGGTGATAGCTCTACCTAGATACTTCCGCAGGGTAAAACCAAACTGTCAATGGGTGATTTTTTTTGGCACTGACGCAGCGAAAAGCAACGACGTCACTATTGAGAAATAGGTGGATGCTTTGTACGGAGTAGGGGAGACTCTGTAGGTGATGCAGGAACAGATTTCGGGAAGCTCGGGCTGCCAAACGAATAATGAACAGGCTACTCGTACTTCGATCCCTCGATAGTATTTGACAGGCAACTGATTCAGTTGATGCTCTCTCAGTAGATAGATGGATGTAATCCGTATAACAAATGTTGTTTGATGATACAATTACATGGATACAGTATGTCCTGGGTACAGAGTGTACTAACAATAATCTTTGCAGTCACTATGGCAATGACAACCGTCTACCAGTCCTCGACTTGTAGTTAGAACCGTATTGTTGTTGCCTTGTTGCATAATTTCATGGTCCTTGTCACACATTGCTCGCTTCTTTCTACCCCCTCGTCGTCGTGCCCAGCAACCCTCTCGTACGGGGCTCCCAAGAAATGCCTCTTTGCAGCTGAAGATCATGTCACGTGAAAACCATGGGCACCGGCTGCCGGGAGATCCGGGTTGTGTGGTTGTCCTAGAAACAACGCGAGGCTCACACCAACTCGTATTCGTACAACACACTCTCTCGCCCTGCTGAGTGAGACGCCCATTGATCTACGAAACATCACGCATTTCTGGCTGTCTTCTGACGCAGTCTTGTGTATTGTATGTATGGATATGAAAAGTTCCGAGAACTGTTTATTGATGTTACAGAGTCGTGTCATCACCATTCTCTGCCTGCTCAAAATAATGTGTCTCATTAACTGCTCGCACTGCTCTTTCCAAGGCCCGAGTTTAATTGCCAAATAGTGCGCGCCACAACTGGGTTATTGTCTGTTACGGAGTCTTATACTCCCGTACAAAAGCCAGACATAGCTGAGAGTCATCTGCATCAGGCACATGCTCGTCCTCTCTCACAGCTTCTCAAACGTCGGCGTCTTCTTGCGCAGTCCACTCATGATGGCTCTTTCGACGTCACTGCTCTGCACCATCGCCGCGTTCCACACTGCCGTGTAGTTGAGGTTATCTTCCACCGTTCTTCCCCACGCAGCGTCAAGAATGTTCTTCGTGCCTTGAACACCCACCGGACTCTTGGTCGCCATGTACTGCGCGAACTGCATGCCTTCTTGGATGAGCTCGGCCTTGCTGCCGCTGACCACCCTGCTGACGAAGCCGTTGTCTTTGGCTTCGTCTGCGCCGAACACTCGTGCACTCATACACACTTCCTTTACCCAGCTCGTCACCCCGCCCACCACCTTGGGCAATCTGCTCAACGTTCCTACGTCGGCGGCCAATCCAATGTCGACCTCCTTGACACTGAACTTGGTATCTGCCAGACAGAATCGCATGTCACATGCCGACGAGAGGTCAATCCCCAGTCCGTAGGCGTAACCGTGTAGCAACGCGATGACGGGTTTCTCGCAACGAGCCACCACCGAAATGGCTTCTTGTAGTTCGAGGATGTACCGCCGGAGTTGTGTCGCCCGGCGAGATGGGTCGACAAAGTCCTGGGCAACGATGGGTGTGGCGTCTTTTGCCGATGCTGCTTCCACGTCGAGGCCTGGGTAGTCCTTACAGTCAGACATACCGTCTTGTCTCTAGAGTTCGCGGGTACCTTACCTGTTGTGAATGCTCGGTCTCCGGCTCCAGAAAGGAGAATGCATCGAACGTCAGGGTCAGTCGACAACCGCTCGAAGATTCCCTTCAGCTCAACCCACATAGGTGGACTGAATGCGTTCAACTTCTTTGGTCGATTGATTTCCACATGCACGATATAAGGAGCTGGATTCGTGACATTGTAGTACTTGAACGTCGTCGAGGCGTAGGAAGCCATTTTCTTCAGAGGTTGTACTAGGCGAATCTCTCAAGCCGATCTAGAGATGAGTTGAGCTCTCAAGAAGGGCGGTGGATGTGTTCAGACAGTGAAAACCCTTTCAACATTGCAATAGATCGGTGAACGTGGGTGTCCAGCAAGCCGGTTACCACCTCTCGCAGCTCAGCACAGCAACTTACCTCGGCAAAATTTCATGACACGTGACCTTAGTCGAAGTACACGTGCAGACTCGATTGAGGCGAGCGAGATTGGCAAGTGCTTCTTCGTCCTCAGTACTACTACTACTACTACTACTACTACTACTACTACTACTACTACTACTACTACTACTACTACTACTACTACTACTACTACTACTACTACTACTA